>NC_034181.2:44608220-44703220 GCF_002021735.2 Oncorhynchus kisutch | reverse complement strand
TAGCTGGTCTCCGAGGTAGAGTTCGGTTTGGTGGCGATGTTGATTTACGACGGTGCAGTGCAGGCCCGGGCGACGGCGGGGAGGGGAAGAAACGCTAGCTAGCTGCCGTCGTCTTAGAAGGCCGGCGTTGTTATTAATGAGGTCGCTTTAATGTGAATTAATGTGCAAGTGCACAACAGTCTTTAAAGGTTACACTTTCCCAATGTGGAGAGAGGAGAAGGAGATGTTTAAAGGTCAGTGTGTGAGCTCAGGTTAGCCCTGTTGGGTGTTTATTACGGCTCTCTATTGATTTAGTCGGGATGATGAAGGCCCTGATGATGATGAGGAGGATGATGACAACTCCATAAAACAAATGGGCTCCATCCAAAGATGTTCAGGCACTGCACAGCCTGTCCATAGATGTGATTAGTTTCATTGGGGCCCTGGGCACAGATGATAATTTAAAGGTTTCATAACCAAAGTGGATCCTATCCTACCCATGGGCCTCTGGGAGGTTGACGGCTTGACTTTGGTTTCACTTTGCCTAATAAAGATCTAACACATGAATTTAAAAAAAAGATATCATATTTGGGAGAATGAAGAGTTTGAGCAACCAACAAAGCAACAACATGACATCTCAGAAAACTCAGTTGGATATCGGACTCATTTTTCATTTTTCAATCCCCTATCCCAGGTGTGTGTGGTGCAACGAGCAGATTGTTAGAGTATTTCCATCAGAGTGTCTTACGGGAGTGTTCCAGGAGGACTCGCAGCAGGTGACAGTCTCTGTGCAGGATGGCGGTCAGCAGCAACCTGGGACTGCATCTTGGGTCAGAGGTCAGCAGCCTCAGCTGGCACTCGGAGGTCACTTCGCCCGCCAGGCCCTCCCTTCAACCGAGACAGTCACGGGACAGACGGACAGGAGAAACAACACACAACAACAGTGACGGCTCTGCAGCGTCGGGTAACTAGAATGATAGAAAGCAGAGTCCATTCAGACGAGGGAGGACGCACATCCGTGCACCGCAAATATACTGTTATGATATAGCAACTTCCTTGAATGTCAGTTCCTCCCTTACCAGATTAGTGCGCAAATGCCTTCATGCTCGCTTACTTCGAGTGTGCACCAGGAAGGAATTACATTTAATCTTGGCCAGCTCCAAGCAAATGAACATTTGGGGAGAAGCCAAATACACAAATATACAGCATAACCCTCGATGTATTTTGTGGAACCATGAGGCTGCAGCCAGCTGGGTGTAATGAGGCATGTCCTTGGAGTTTGCGTGCGAGTGTGCATGTGTGTGAATGTGTGCGTGTGAGTGTGCACGGGCGTGTGTTGTATACGTCTCAATAAAAACCTGATAAAGGGCAAGGAAAAGTAGGCGGAGGACGGGGGAGGGAAAGTTAGCCACCCCGTTCCAGCCAAAAAGCGAGAGCGTGGTGCACCCTGCTGCTTGAGTGAGGAACACTATGCCTTAACCTGACGGCGCAGTTTATGATGTCACTGGGGCTGCAAATCCAGGAGAGATCCTCCCTTAACTGCTGTGATAAATCTGACCAGCTACAGCACAGGGTCGGCTTCCAGTGTCAAAACAAGAGAGCTCCACACTTTTGATTGGCCATAATACTGCTTGATTTATCGACGTGCTTTGTGTTTTTATTGTTGTTTTATTTAATAATCATCACAGTCGGTTTATGTGAGGAGCTGAGCTGAGGGAAGGTCTGGCTACAGGGCCCAGCCATGGAAGGACCTGTGGATTTGGCCAGGGAACCACAGCACAGCAAGGCACCCTGCCATCGCTGAACATGAGGAAAATAAAGAAGGTCATAAACATAAACTCATTTCAACTCTCAGGGAGTATGGCAGGGGTTGGATGGGGGGGGGGGGGGGGGGGGGGCTGATTTGTGCTCTCTAAGCCTGCGATGACATCACCCAAGAGTAAGGGTGGTGAGGGGAGGGGGCAGTATGGGGCGAGTGCGGAGAGTGACTGAGTGCACCTTCTCAGGTCAGAGAAGTCATTCCTCCCCAAACCTCCAAACACGAGCGCATGCACGCACACAACCCACCCCTCGTCCCACTCCGAAACAGTCGTCTATGTTCACACCCTCAGTGAAAACCCCCTCAGCAGCCATTAACATAAACACAGTGTGTGTAGTAACACTATTTCTTCCCACCTCGACTTCTTTAAACTGCATCTGTGTTGTATTACAGTCCCTGGGTATGACTGGGGCCCTCACAAAGACGACGCCCTAACTCAGCACACATATGGTGCTTGACATATGGTCCTTGGGCCGTGGTGGGTATACTCTCTGCGTGTAAGAGTTTGTGCGAGTGTGCGTATGTTACGTACCGTGCTGCCTGCTGGGTGAACAGGCCAGGGTGGATGGCACTGAGCCAGTGTATGCCAGGGCTGCCTGGGGAATGGGCCAGAGCTGGCGCGGAGCCCTCTCCAGGTCTGTACTGGAAAGTCCTGAGGGATATGACACATAGAGATCAGAATACAGCATATCAGCCCAATGTGTCCTTTGCCTATGCCGTGACAGTGTATGGACCTCAGAACAGACTCAATTCGTCAGGACATGGACTCTCCAAGGTGTCGAAAGCATTCCACAAGGTTGCTGGCCCATGTTGACTCCAATGCTTCCCACAGTTGTGTCAAGTTGGCTGGATGTCCTTTGGGTGGTGGACCATTCTGCAGCGTTGCAATTCCTGACACAAACCGGGCCCCTTCGTCTACACCGATTGAAGTGGATTTAACAGGCGACATCAATAAGGGATCATAGCTTTCACCTGAATTCACCTGGTCAGTCTATGTCATGGAAGGAGCAGGTGTTCCTAATGTTTTGTGCACTCAGTGTACAGCAGATGGTGGTTGAAGTGATGGTGTCGCGGATTGACACCCTGCATAAAGAGTGGTCTGTTACAACAAAGCCAGGTTAATCTTACCATGCTGCAGTAATGTACATTCATATAGGTTTCTGATGTCAGAGTGAACCCCTGGGACTAAGTGGCGGTTTAAAAGACGACAGTTCACAGAGGTTTGGGGTTGGTAAAAGGCAGACAGCATGCGCTACAGCTGATTGGCTAGTGCGGCCAGTGTGAGAGATCAGATGGCAGAGGGTGTGTCTGTACCAGTAGAGCTGAGGCAGGGGTGCGGTCACGATGACCAGTGTGGTCAGGAGCTGGTCACACAGGCTGTGGATTGAGGCGACCCAGACGCAGCCAGCCACCGATGGCTCTAACTGAGCCAGCGCCTCGGGCCGCTCACACACACTCCACATGAGCTGCTCCACACACAGCAGCACCACCGTGATGTCACACCTGGGGGGGGGGGGGGGGAGAAGGGGTTAGACACTACACAGAGCATCCCGAACTCTCATCAGGCATGACATCATAACATGACAACATGGTTGGCGAGCCAGATGAAACCTCCTGCTGAGTTTATGACAGGACAGTTACGGGCCTGAGGCCTTCGCCCTACTATGTAAATAAATAGCTTCTTTCATGTCCAGAAAGCAGTAAATCTGTTTCCTCAATTGGTTGTAGGGCTTTTAGTGGACTATTTCTTCACGGGAGACAAATCTGTCATCACCGTTCTAAGTTAGATGGACAGCATTCCTAAGTGTGTCTTAGTGTAATCATGTGAGGGTTGTGAGTTGGAGCAGAGATAGACAGAGGAACCCTACACTTCCTCTCTCTCTTTGGAAGGCCTGTATGTAACACAGTGCAAGCGCACACACACACACACACACACACACAAGTCCTCTCTCCCAAAACTAATTCATGGACGACCTGCACATTGTCATCCGTCAGCGGTGATGTGAAGCAGTTGTGGACTGAAGGCCTCAGCATGTGTTCAGGGTGTGTTTAGTATGTGTTAATGTAGCGTTCAGTCCCCCACGTCAAGCCCAAGAGGAACACTATGGAACTGAGCCTAACCCTAACACGACAACACTAACAACAACAACACCAACACCACAAACAACAACACTAACACCAACAATACTAACAACACGATCAACACCAACAACACGATCAACACCAATAACAACACTAACAATAATAACAACCTGATCAACACCAACAACACAAAATACAAAAACAATACTAACAACACAAAATACAAAAACAATACTAACAACACAAAAACACCAACAATACTAACAACACTAACAATACTAACAACACCAACAGCACAAACAACACTAACAACAATAACAACACTAACAATACTAACAACACAAACTACAAACAACACTAACAATACTAACACTACTAACACCACTATCAACACTAACAACAACACCAACAATACTAACATGACTAACAATACTAACACTAACACTACAACCAATACTAACAATATTACTACTACTAACAACACTGAGAAAACTAACAATACTAACAAAACTAACACCACTAACAACACTAACACTACTAACAATACTACTAACACTACAAACAACACTAACAAAACTAACACTACTAACACCACTAACACTACTAACACCACTAACAACACTAACATGACTAACAATACAAACAACACTAACACTACAAACAACACTAACAATACTAACACTACTAACACCACTAACACTACTAACAAAACTAACACTACTAACACCACTAACACTACTAACAACACTAACATGACTAACACTACAAACAACACTAACAATACTAACACTACTAACAACACTAGCAAAACTAACACTACTAACACCACTAACACTACTAACACCACTAACAACACTAACATGACTAACAATACAAACAACACTAACACTACAAACAACACTAACAATACTAACACTACTAACACCACTAACACTACTAACAAAACTAACACTACTAACACCACTATCAACACTAACAATACTAACACTACTAACACTACTAACAATACTAACACTACAAACAACACGAACAAAACTAACAACCTGATCAACACCAACAACACAAAATACACAAACAATACTAACAACACAAAAACACCAACAATACTAACAACACCAACAGCACAAACTACAAACAACACTAACAATACTAACACTACTAACACCAACACTAACAATACTAACAAAACTAACACTACTAACACCACTAACAATACTAACAATACTAACACTACTAACAATGCTAGCACTACTAACAATAATAACAACACTAACACTACAAACAACACCAACAATACTAACATGACTAACAATACTAACAACACTAACACTACAACCAACACTAACAATATTACTACTACTAACAACACTGAGAAAACGAACAATACTAACAAAACTAACACCACTAACAACACTAACACTACTAACAATACTAACAACACTAACACTACAAACAACACCAACAATACTAACAACACTAACACTACAACCAACACTAACAATATTACTACTACTAACAACACTGAGAAAACTAAAAATACTAACACAACTAACAACACTAACACTACTAACAATACTAACAACACTAACAACACCCCTAACACTACTAACACCACTAACAACACTAACATGACTAACAATTCAAACAACACTAACACTACAAACAACACTAACAATACTAACACCACTAACACTACTAACAATACTAACAACACTAACACTACAAACAACACTAACAAAACTAACACTACTAACACCACTATCAACACTAACAATACTAACACTACTAACAATACTAATAATACTAACACTACAAACAACACTAACAATACTAACACTACTAACACTACAAACAATACTAACAATACTAACACTGCTAACAATACTAGCAATAATAGCACCACTAACACTACAAACAACACCAACAATATTGCCCCTACTAACAATACTAACACTAACACTACAAACAATACTAACAATAATAACACCACTATCAACACTAACAATACTAATACTGCTAACAATACTAACAATACTAACAATACTAACCCTACAAACAACACTGCCAATACTAACACTACAAACACCACTAACAATACTAACACTACTAACAACACTAACAATAATAGCAGCACTAACACTACAAACAACACTAACAATACTAACACCACTATCAACACTAACACTATGAACAACACTAACAATACTAACAACACTAACACCACTAACACTACTAACAATACTAACACTACAAACAACACTAACAAAACTAACACTAATAACAATAATAACAACACTATCAATACTAACACTACTATCAACACCAACAACACTAACAATACTAACAATACTAACAATAATAAGAACACTACCTCCACAAACAACACTAACAATACTAACAACACTATCAACACTAACACTATAAAAAACACTACCAATACTAACACTATTAACAACCCTATCAACACGAACAACACGGACACTACTAACAATACTAACAACACGGGCACTACTAACAATACTAACAATACTAACAATCCTAACAATAATAAAAACACTAACACTACAAACACCACTAACACTACTAACACTACTAACAACACTATCAACACTAGCAACACTAACACTACTAACAATACTAACAGCACTAACCACACTAACAATACTACCGGCACCAACAATACTAGCACTACCAACAATACTAACAACACTGACAACCCTACCAATACTAACAACACTACCAATGCTAACACTACTAACACCACAAATCATACTAAGACTACTAACAATACTAACACCACTAACAACACTACCAATACTAACACCACTAACACCACCGACAATACTAACAACACTACCAATACTAACACCACTAACAATACAACACTACCAATACTAACAACACTACCAATGCTAACACCACGAACCATACTAACACTACTAACAATACTAACACCACTAACAACACTACCAATACTAACACCTCTGACAATACTAACACTACTATCAACACCAATAACAACACTAACAATACTAACACTACTAACTATACTAACAACACTATCAACACTAACAACACTAACACTACAAACAACACTATCAACACTAACACTACTAACAATGCTAACACTACTAACAACACTAACAATACTAGCACTACTAACAATACTAACAACACTGACAACCCTACCAATACTAACAACACTACCAATACTAACGCCACGAACAATACTAACAACAGTAGCACTACTAACAATACTAACACCACTAACACTACGAACAATACTAACACTACCAATAACACTAACAATACTAATGCCACTAACAATACTAGCACCGCAAACAATAATAGCACCACTAATACTACCAATACTAATAACACTACCAATGCTAACACTACTAACACCACTAACACCACGAACCACACTAACACTACTAACACTACTAACACCACTAACAACACTACCAATACTAACACCACTAACAATACTAATGCCACTAACAATACTAACACCACTAACAACACTACCAATACTAACACCACAAACAATACTAACACTACTAACAATAGTAGCACTACTAACAATACTAACACCACTAACACTACAAACAATACTAACACTACTAACAACACTAACAATAATAACGCCACTAACAACACCAACCATAATAACACCCCTAATACTAACAATACTAACAACACTAACACCACAAACAATACTAACAACACGAACACTACTAACAACATTAACAATACTAACACTACTAACAGCACTAACACTACTAACAATACTAACACTACTAACACCACTAACAGCACTAACAATACCACCACTGCTAACAATTCCAACAATACTAGCGATACTAACACCACTAACACCACAAATAACACTAACAACACCAACAACACTAACAATAATGTGTGTGTGTATATGAGTGTATGTACGCATGTGTGTCTGTGTGTGTGTTCCTGTATGCATATGTGCGCGTGTGTATGGGGAAGCCCTGCCTCATACCATACTGTACCTGATCTGCAGGTGCCTCTTGTAGGAGGGCCGTGCCCTGGAGTACCTCTGCACCAGAACCTGCAGACTCTCACTGGTCACCTGAGCAAGCACGTCCCGCCCCACAGAGCCTGGCACAGCCAACCACAGGTCAGTACGCAGCCCAGTCAGGAAGTAGTGCCACATCTGCACTGAGAATGAACACCTATCACCCTGCAGAGAGAGAGATAGAGGGAGCGAGGGAGTGAGATAGAGAAATGGAGAGATGGATGGATGGATAGATGGGAGAAACAGTGAGCGAGCGATAGAAAGAGAGAGAATGAGAGGGATAATGAATGTGTGTGTGTGTGAGAGAGAGAGAGAGAGAGAGAGAGAGAGAGAGAGAGAGAGAGAGAGTGCTGTCAACACATAGAAGGCCCCATGGTCACACCACCTGCACTCTGCACCTGGGCTCCTGTTCCCCTATGTGACTAAAGACTGCTTTCATGCCCTGATCTGTGGAAGGCATCACAGACAAGGGGAACAGTCTGGAATATCACTAAACACACAGATGTTCACTCACACACACACACGCACACACACACACACACACACACACACAAAAACACACACAGATGCTCACGCACACACACACACTGAAATTAGATGACAGAAAGATGAATGGGGTTTTACATCGGGTCAAAGAAATGTTGTAAAACAAAGACAGAGAGAGAGAGAGGAGAGAGAGGAGGGAGAGGGAGAGGAGAGAGAGGGACAGGAGAGGTAGAGAGAGAGAGAGAGAGAGAGAGAGACATAATGAGAGAGGCTGGTTTCCTGTCTCTAATTGCTTTCAGACAAGGGGGGGGGCAGTCCTATACAGTTGGTGTTGTGACCAAAGAGAGATTATTAACAACATGTTCGACATCTAGTAATGATCTCAGCCCCCTCTTCCCCCTCCTCCCCCCAAGCAAATCATTTAGGGATTGTCTCTGGACAGAGAGCATGACCATACGTCCGGGATTAAGACTCCATCCTCTGCCTCTGGACCCAACAGACCCCCCTGAATTACAATCTGTACCAGGACCAAGAGGAAGTGCACGTGTGGCTGAGACTTGTCTGTGGCTGGGCCTGGCCAGGTTGTGGGTCTTGGTGCTGAGTCTGGGCCGGAAGAGCTAAGCTGCCTCCCTGGAGCTCCAGGATCCAGGACAGACAGAGGAAAACACACCTGCACACAGCAGGCCTGTCTGACCTCAGTGACTGGGAATGGAGGGAGAGGGAGGGAGTGGGCAAGGGAGGGAGGGGGTTCTGGGTTGGTTTAGGGGGCATAGGTATGGTTTGGACAGGGGCTCCAGCAGCCCTGTTTCCAGATGGTCACAGTGCAGACGCCTCGATCCCACCAGCCCTCAGGGAAGCACAGGAGCCCCAGATGTGCTGGGAGAGCTGAGAGTGGAGCCCTGAGTTTGCGGGTGGGAGGGGAAGGGGGTGCTGATAACGCAAAGAGTGCATTTTGGGAATACATCTAAAGTGGGAGAGAGCTCTTCATAGTTGTAGTGACAAACAAACAAAAACTTGAATAGACACACAACACACACAAAAACACTACAAGACTCCATTACTCTCTCTTGCTGACAAATACCAGCAGAGAATCTCCATTAGCACAGAGAGCATTATCGAAAGAGTCGAAAGAGTACAGTAGAGTACCATGCAGTAATTGTGGTCTAGCTCACCTCGTAGAAGGGTTTGGGG
The DNA here is from genome assembly GCF_002021735.2 of Oncorhynchus kisutch. Lineage (NCBI taxonomy): Eukaryota > Metazoa > Chordata > Actinopteri > Salmoniformes > Salmonidae > Oncorhynchus > Oncorhynchus kisutch. The sequence continues at coordinate 44,693,612 of NC_034181.2, read as the reverse complement.
TCAGCCCAGTGGTGGCTCTCTGCGTCTTGCAGGATAGTGCTGGTGCACACCTGGACACAGTAGCTGGCCAGCTGCTCTCTCAGGCCCTCCGTCACATCCTGGTACCTCTGGATGGGCAGCAGTGTCATGGGGCTGCAGGGCCACAAACAACACACACGCAGGAATACCTTTCAACAGGATTGCACAGGGGCCAAAGAAAGGGGAGGGAGGGGGCAGTTCAAGAGAATAGGGGGTGAGGGGCCACAGGGCAGGTGAAGGTGGGGGGCGTGAGGGAAGAGGTAGGGTACATGGGCAAGCAGGGCACTTTGAGGAGGGATACGTGGAGTGCAGTGGCAAAAGGGGTACTAAGAGGTAAATAAATCTGCCAGATGTATTCACAAATGGCTGTGATTAGAACCACTCCATTATTTCCCTCCCTCCCTTCTCTCTTAGCCCCTCCCCCTTCAAACAGCCCACCCCCTTCTCTCCAAACTCTCTCCATCTTGCTCCCCAGCCCTCTCTGTCAGCGCTAGGCCACACAGACTCTCTGTAGCCTTCTCACTCCCCTCTGCCTTTAACCTTTGGCTCAGTTTGAGAGGCAACATCTGTTTTCCAACCAACACATCTCCTCCATTCCACCAGACAGAAGAACGGACGGTGCAGTCAGGCCATCGCTCGCACACAGATATGCAGATTCTTTACAACTCAATTACAGAGTTTTAGTACCTTTGGCAGTGCTCTGACAATCTCCCTTGGCTGAGAAACTACACTGGACATCAATAAATCCCCCAGAATATTTTGGAAAATATGTCTGGTGAACCCCCGGGCTTTTTATGGCTTTCTGCTTGTTTTAAATCTTTGTTGTCATGGAGGTGCAGTTTTCTTTTAGCCATGACCAGGGTTGGGGAATAACAGATTACATGTAATCTGTTACATGTAAGGGATTACAAAAAATGGTAACTGTAATCCGTTATGTTAGCAGCAGAAATATTGTAATCTGATTACAGGTACTTTAGAAAAACTTGATGATTACTTTGAGGATTACTTTTACATTCAGAAAGGATGTTTTCAAAAAAGAAATTTGTTGGCACTCCTCTGTTTTCTCAATGACATTCAAATCAGCATTGAAAAAAAGGTGCAAGTTTAAGTTTGTTCCACCTGAGCGAGTCTGACCACAAGTCAGAGACCACTATGATGACACATCAAATGTGTTTGATGGATCGCGGGAAAAGAGCAGGAATATGCTTTTGGAGGCTACAGTCCAAGCCATGTCTTCCAATGGTACGACTGCTGTCAGCGTCCAAAGATTATCCAACTTGAATAAACACTTGGAGGTAAGGATGACAGCAGTGGTGTAGTCTACGGTGATACGGATATCACTTATTACTGATATCTACGTAGCGCAATGATGTGAATCACACTGCTGCTCTCTCATTTAGATATTTGCGCCTTATGGATTGTGGTTGTTGTGGATGGCTGTTCACAAATCTAAATGTGTATTTGAACCCAGTAATGGTTGAATTCAAGATGTTTACGCTGCCTGTCAATCATTGTTTTTTAACCAGTGGACAGCCAGTGAATAATACATTCTTGCAACAGCTACATAGTGCGGATCTCAGCCTACGGAATAAAAATGGGGCTTTCATTGCTCAATCTAATTCATGCTGATAAAAAAATACATGGGCCTAATAGACACATGCACAAACTCGTCCAGGTTTGATAGACTTAAAGGGGCCATCTGTAGGTGCTACATTCATTCTTTAACTATATATCAATGGATATATCTATAGATTCTTGAAGAATATAACTTATAAATGCCTCATGAGCTTAGTTCAACTGTCACACTCCATGAGAACCCAAAACATAAGCTTGTTTTACGCCAATGTTTGTAACATGGTTAAAAATATACTTTTTATATAATGGATGTCCAGTCCTTGCATCAATAGCTCTGTCTATTCATCTGAGAGTGGTTATAATTCTCCAGGCCCATCCCTCATCTTTTTACCAAAACAGAGGCGGGGTGGCCGTTTTGTTATTGTTTCATCTGTGGATTTGCCGTTTAAACAGCTGCAAATTATCAAGATATCAAAGTGTCACCAACAAAAAGGTAAACAAAAGGCCTATAGCAAATGCAGCAGCATATGGCATTAATTTTTCACATGTAAATAGCACTTTTCAGTAGTGCTCAAAGCATGCCATTCCATGAGCGCAGCATTTCTTTTTCAACTCGAATCAATGAGCCCAATCAGTCCTTCATGACAACAGAGTAGGTTTGGCTAATAAATCCTTAGTTTTGGGGTCATGCTCAGGTAAAACAATTTGGCTAATCTATACTTCCATATTTCCAAGTCCTATTGTTGAAGCTCAAGGGGCATAACATTTATTGGAATGACTGGGATTCTGATAGACTTTGGTTTTTAATGTAAAGTCATAATTGAATCGTATTATTTGTAGTAGAAAGCACCTCTTGCACAGAGATGCAGTGCCTTAGACCGCTGCACCACTCGGGAGCCCACAGAACCAAACCATTAAGTAAAATTGAACATCCATATAGGGCCAGCTATGTAAACTTAAACATTGACTTATCCTGCAATAGATGCCGTTCAATTGGTAACATACATTGTTGTCTTCAACTAAAGCCTCTTGAGGGGAAAGTCATCTAAAAGTAACTGCACGTAATCAGACTACGTAATCAGACTACTTTTGGGTACCCCAAAAGTTACGTTACTGATTACAATTCTACACAGGCAACTAGTAACTGTAACGGATTACATTTAGCAAGTAACCTACCCAACCCTGGCCATGACACAGGGTTGTCGTGATTATGTAACTGAGAAGGGAGTTGGAAGGTGGACTGTTGAACAAGGGGAGTGGGTGGTGTTTAATACAACTATTATGCTCTTGAGTGTGGAAACAAACAGAGGTACACATGCACACATACGCACGCACGCACGCAGTATACAAACTCACACACGCAGTCTAAACAGACTCACACTCTGGCTGCGGTGGGTTTAGTCTCTCTGAGTTGGGCCTCATAGTGACACAGCCGTTGGTGGATGTACATACTGGTGCCCAGCAGAGCAATAAGGTTCTTCAAGGGGGCAGCAGAGGGCACCTCCCCTGCCCGTTCCTCCACACGGCCCAGGATGGCAGACGTGACCCAGGCACACACCTCCACGAAGCTGCAGCGCACCTCCAGGAGGGCGGCATCTCCACACGCCTCCGCCAGGGGCAGGAGGGCATCACACTCCCCCATGATGTCGCCACAGAACTAGCCAGAGAGGAACAGAGTGGGGATGGATGAGAGCCAAGCCAACAAGTGAGAGAGAAAGCGAGAGCGAGAGTGACAGCATAGACATGAGGTGCCTCTCAGTAAAGGCATGCTATAAACTACAATACGTCTCAATCACCTTTGTTTCTCTGCTTTTACACTCCCATCTTAGCCATGCCCCTAACTAAAAGGTCAAGGTTCAAAGCTATAGAGGTCACCGGTGGTACCTTAATTTGTGGAGGACGGGCTCTTAGTTATGGCCCGGGAACATAATGAATGGAACGGTATCGAAACAGATTGAACAAATAGTTTCAATGTGTTTGATACCGTTCCATTCACTCCATTCCAACCACTATTATGAGCCGTCCTCCCCTCAGCAGCCTCCTGTGACAGAGGTGTTTAGCTCTTCCTCCTGGTCCTCAACCTCTGTCCCCCTGGCAGACATCACCTACCACATCTACACCTCCGCTCATAACATCAGGATACATCTATTTCTATCCAGCCCAGGGAAAGAATGTCTCCAATGTGCATTTTATTAGTGGGGATTCAGTTTGAACGACAGCGGGGAGCTGCGGTGCCGGGCCGGGCCAGAGCTTGAGTGACTGAACGTCTTCCAGTTCCCCTCCCGCAGCGCTTGGACAGCAGAAGCAGCACGTCTCCTTTTTTCCACATCGGTCCCGGGGAAACTTTTCTGTCTGGGCCGTGCTGCACCTTTCTGTTTGGAAAGGACAGGATACGTGAGGAGCCTAGCAGCTGGGTGTGGTCTGTCTGGGGGAGGATGGTTGGTTGTTTTCAGTGGAGGAGGAGGGTGAGGAAGAGGATGGGGGGGGTAAGAGGATTGTCCAGAGAAAGACAGTGTCAAATGAATCACCTCACAGAGCGAGAGACAGACACAGAGACATCACCCTGACACACACACACACAAACCTTCCCATTGAGAGCACATTGAGAATAACGGCAGAGGGTCAGCGAATGCCAAAGAGTCACACGTGTGTGAATGAGTTCACCCTACTTTTTATATGTGAGCTATGTGCCAGGGTGATTTAAAAGCAGTAAAACATGGCCAGGTACGCTCATATATTTCCTAAATTCCCAGAGGAGTTGGCTTGCCCTTAGTGTGGAAAAGCACTGAATGTATTTTCTCCCTTCTCCATAACAACGCCCTTCCAATAGTGGCAGCACGGATATATCAGCTCAGTTCCATTTTGTTTTACACTCACACTGCCTTACTTGACTTACTGTAACACTGGCAGGAGGTCTGACAGTATTACAGACTGAACCTATGAACTATAGACTGAACCTTAACTAGCTCAGAACAAAGATACGGATCGCGACAGGTCTTACAGGAGCACTCCACTGCAAGGTGATTGAAATGACACAGGCATGAATTGGATCACTCTCTGTTTCTATGAGACGTTTGTAACGCGAGGCTACAGGCAGCTGAGAGATTGAGTGTACAGGCAGGGGTGAATGCAGGAAGAGCAAGCGTTAACGTTGCGCCGTCAAACTAACGGACATACACAGGTAACTGCTAAAATAATGGAAACACCAACATAAAGTCTCTTAATAGGGCGTTGGGCCACCAAGAGCCGGAACAGCTTCAATGCACCTTGGTATAGAGTGTACAAGTGTCCGGGACTCTATTGGAGGGATGCGAGACCACTCTTCCATGAGAAATTCCATAATTTGGTGTTTTGTTGATGGTAGTGGGAAAACGCTGTCTCAGGCACTGCTCCAGAATCTCCCGTAAGTGTTCAATTGGTTTGAGAACCGGTGACTGACACACACACGCACACGCACACACACACGCACACACACCCTTTTAACCGAGCCATGTTAGCCAAAATAATGGGCAACTAGGCATTTTTATACATGACCCTAAGCATGACGGGATGTTAATACCTTAATTAACTCAGGAACCACACTCGTGTGAAAGCACCTGCTTTCAATATCCTGTACTTCGAATCCCTCATTTACTCAAGCGTTTCCTCTATTTTGGCAGTTACCTGTACCTATTTATGGTAATGTGGGCAGTGGAACGGGTCATGCAACTGAAGCTGGGATGAAGCTACAAAGGTATGCATATGAATGAGTGAAATATTGATCGGCTAATGCTTTCGAACCGGCCACATTTCATGCTCGGGTCTTGTATAGTAATTTGCTCTCGCCTCAAACATGCACGCATATGTCAAAAAAAGGGAGACAAAAAAAAAAAAGCCTCGCCTTTGGTCTCGGTGGGTGCTCCTCAATGCATATGCATGTATAACCTTTGAGCTGAGAGGCTCTCATATTTTAAGCGTTGACCTACACATAAATATGTTGTACAGGTCTTGAGCGGAGACAAAGTCTTGACACTCGTTAGCAACGAGGAGCCAAAACGAGTGTCGGTGTAAGGGGCTAGAGGAGAGGAGGAGGAGGAGGAGGAGGAGGAGGAGGAGGAGGAGGAGGGGAGACAACACAGGCTTCTTATGAGGCAAGGACGGACGAAGAGGTTTAGGCCCCAATTTGATCAATTGCAGATAAGGAAAACCGCTGCGGGTTCAATCAAAATGCTTATTGTGTAGCTTATCATAGGTGTTAGCCACATTAAACACACATACCCTACAACCTGGTGAATCAGGAAGAGGATAGGGAGGAAGATAAGGAGAGGACGAGGAGAGAGAGAAGTGGATGGATGGATGGGGGGGGGGTATGAGTGAAGAACACTAATGTAAGAGAGATACTTGGAGTGGGGGATGATGGTGATGAACGAGAGGGGGGTCATCTTCATCTGAAGAGGAGAGAGGGTTGATCGGTGGGGACTTCAGCAGAACAAAATACTTCTGGGCTGAGGGAAGACAGACAGGGCTGCGTCTGTCACACAGCCGGCTTTTTCTTCACACAGATCACCCACATATTTGTGTTGATCTTTATGCTTACCTTGGCGACCATCTTGGGGCGGTCCCTCTCTGGGCAGGTGAGGGGGGAGTCATCTCTGTGGGGTGTGCTAGTCAGGACCACGTGGGCGGAGCCAGATGTGTGTGACAGCTCCTCCTGCTGCAGACTCTTGGTGCACACATCCTCCAGCACCACCTTGACACAGTGAGCCATATGGGGCACCAGCTTCCTGAACGCAGCCCTCCAATCAAACTCCAGAACAATGGCCTATGACCAGGAAGATACAAAAGGTCAACCAATCAACACGAGGAAAGGGCAAAATGAACATCTAAAGAGACTGATTAGTCAGAAACATGTTCAATCAGGTGATATGGCAGCAGTTGATAGAATAATGGTTTATTGCTCAAGCTGCATTTCCTCCTCCGAGGCAGCAGAGGGCAGTCTCACCTCCGGACTCTGGAAGAGCGTCTCTGCCGTGGTCTTGCTACCATCGACAGTGGTCATATCCAAGTCGTCTTTGGTCTTTTTCAATATTCCTATCAACAGAAACAGATATAGATTCCACAGTGGTCATATCCAAGTCGTCTTTGGTCTTTTTCCATATTCCTATCAACAGAAACAGATATGGATTCCAAATGAGTCTCAACATTGGAATAAGGTCTCAGATGATATGGATGGGTTTGGCCAAATCTCCAAGCCCATAGCTAAGATAAAATAAATGGCCATCAACCTAAAGACAAGGCCATGACATAAACTCATCAATAACGCATATTTTGAGACAATAGGCTATTCGGGAAATATAGCTACTGTATAATTCTTAAAAGTATTGCTGAAATGTCCACGATAATATCCCATGGTAAACGGTGGGCAGCATGGATAATGTTTGCATAACTGTACATAAACCAATCAGTAAAAGCAGTATAAATCAAGTTTTAAGTCAAATGCAACAGTGAGCGGTTTATTAGTCTAAATCTGGGGCTTGGAGTTGATTTGAACCCAGATAGCAACGGCCATAACTGGGCTAATCCTTTGAGGGGGTGAGGGGGAGGATAAGACGGGTGTATGGGGGAACAAATTAAAAGGAGCACACATCAAGGCCACGTTTTCCTAATCAGAAGCGGAAAAGTGAGACCCCAGGCGAGGCAATTTAGCCGAAACAAGACCGCGCGGAGCGGAAGAGGGGAGGAAGCAGCCCGCGCGTCACTTTTTGACCTTTAAGCCCATCTGATGAATTTCTGGTAATTAAGCCGTTTGATTGCCTCGAATTAATGATTTGGATAACTGCCCTTTAAAGGCTGTTTACTTCTCTGTAAATCGAGCCTTTCTGCATGTCTTGTTTTTTAATGTAACCTTTATGGAAATTACTACATGCACCAAAAGCTTTCATTTAACTTCCCTGCTCCAGTTCAGAGGGGAAGAGGAGATGGTTGGCAAAGACTTGTACGGCAACAACGATAATTCCCTGTTAAAAGTGCACATTTCAATAACACATGGAGAGCATGCAGTCGGTTTAGACTGTATGTCCAGGCAAGTTACGTGTGCAAAAGCATGCAATGTTGTTGTTTGGTGTTCTGTGTGCATGTGTTGGAGTAGACTTGTCTCAGCCTGATGTGCAAAGAGACCTCTTCTTCTGAACATCATGTGCTCTCTCTCTCGTTCTCTCTCTCTCTCTCTCTCTCTCTCTCTCTCTCGTTCTCTCTCTCTCTTTCTCTCTCTCTCTCCCTCTCTCTCCCTCTCTCTCTCTCCCTCTCTCCCCCCCCCCCCCTCTCTCTCTCTCTCTCTCTCTCTCTATAAGGATACCTGCCATCAGTCTCATCAGTGGAGACTGTTGCGAAGGATGTGACATCACTGTTGATATTCACAGTTCACGCAGACATGCACTGGTGTTTGTGTATGTATGTGTGTGTGTGTGTGTGTGTGTGTGTGTGTTTCTGTAGCGGTTGTGTACCTCTCACACTGCAGGGAGTCTCCCCAGCACAGTTGATGAATGCCAGTTGAGTGGCCAGCTCGTCCACTTGGCTCTCCAGGCCCAGCAGAGTGCAGGCTAGCTGGGTCAGGACCCTCAGCTGGTGAGATGTTAGGCTGAAGTTCCTGTCTCTCCTGGGGGGCAGCTCCAGAGGCGCTGTGGTGGACAAGGTTACACAGAGAAAACAACCACTTTAGCCGATCCGTCACTAGCAGGCTGTCATTTCATATTACAGGATTATTCAACCTCATGTGGTATTCCACACACGCACACCCTCACAAACACACTCACACAGACGCACGCACACGCCCGCATGCACACACACCTCCACTCCATCATATCACACCCTCTACCACCTTAGTATAACCTTACACCCCCTTATGAATATCGATTCCCGCACAATTCCCAGCACTCCAACAACAACAGAAAAGGAGAAACTTTCTCCTAACGAAGTCACACATCCTCGGCACAAACTTTCTCTCTCCCCCTAACCCGCGGATGACCCCCCCTCAGCAAATATGGATTTCCCATTTCTGAAGCTGCCAAACCCATCACCCAGGGGATGTTCCGCATTAAGCCAAAGAATGGGCGGCGATGAAATGTGTTGCTGTACTCCCAGACACATGAACAAATACTTTTGTGTGTCTGCTTAAACGAGTTCCTCCACTGCAAAGGCATTTGGGAATGGATCAGCGCGGGCATTAGCCGTCGTTATAAAAGCATGGCCATGATTGAGTGTGGAGAGAAAAAAAAGAAGAGGCTTCCAATAATTGCGACACTTATTGCCTCTAGATCCTAATGTCATTTTGTCACATTGTTAAACAAAATGGGAAAATATGACAACACACTCGTTCCCTCGTCTCCAGGCTTAATCATGCACGAGAGTGTGTGTCGGGACGGGTAAATATCTTTATTTGTGGACGCCTTTCGCCTTACATTTGCACGCGTCACTCTTCCTAGATGATTATCCCAAAGCCCCGCTGGTCACCTTGCAACAATATTCATGCTTCAAATGTGCGTGTTGGCATGTGGAAGTACGTGTGTATGCCTGCAGTGTGTGCATGTGTGTGTGCGTGCGTGTGTTTGTGTGTGTGTATGAGAGTGTGATTAAGCAGCATAGGCCCATGGCTCTGCAGCTCCTCAGTAATGGTATCCAGTGGGAGTCGACGACCTGGCTGACACACACACACACACGGACACGCACACACACACGCACACACACACTCACGCACACGCACACGCACACACACACACACACACACACACACACGCTCACGCGCCTGTCACTCGCTCTGAACAGATTGAGAGACAGAGAAACAGCAACTACAGCCAGGGAGCTAACTGAGACTCTTACTTAGCAAGGAGTTACAGTCAGTGTCATAATGGGTAATTAACAATAAACTGGTCGTACATACATCTAAAAACCAAAAGCATTGTATACGGTTCAAAGCATTCTCCTAGACCTAAACCTGAACTGGAGTTGTACATAAAAGGTGTGACAATTGAGCAAGTTGAGGAAGCTAAACTCCTGGGTTTAACATTGGACGGTCAATTATCATGGTCAAGTCATATTGACAAAGTTATTGTGACGACGGGGAGGGGTATGTCTGTTATTAAAATATGTTCTGAGTTTTTTTACACAAAAAATCAACTGTACTAGTTGTTCAGGCTCTGGTGTTGTCCCATCTTGATAACTGTCCAGTAATATGGTGAGGTGCAGCAAGGAAAGACCTAGCAAAGCTGCAGCCGGCTCAAAACACAACACGCCCTTAACTGCACACACAGAACGAACATCAACTACATGCATGATAGTCTTTCATGGTTGTGGGTTGAGGAGAAATGGACTACTTCTTTTCTAGTCTTTTTAAGAAACATTTGTGTGTTGAAAATGCCTAAACATCTAATCTATTTGCATACACGTCAAACAGACATATAGTGTGTTCAGAAAGTATTCACACCCCTTGACTTTTCCCACATTTTGTTGTGTAAGAATTCAAAATGGATTACATTTAGATGTTGTGTCACCCATTACCCCATAATGTCAAAGTTGTCACGCCCTGGCCATAGAGAGGCTTTTATTCTCTATTTTAGTTAGGCCAGGGTGTGACTAGGGTGGGCATTCTAGTTTCTTTATTTCTATGTTTTCCATTTCTTTGTGTTTGGCCGTGTGTGGTTCTCAATCAGAGGCAGCTGTCTATCGTTGTCTCTGATTGAGAATCATACTTGGGTAGCCTTTTTCCCACCTGGGTTTGTGGGTAGTTGTTTTCTGTATAGTTTTAGTTACCTTACAGAACGGTTTGTTTCTCGCTTTGTTATTTTTGTTCTAGTGTTGAGATTTAAATAAATATCATGAACACATACCACGCTGCGCTTTGGCCCACTCCTTCTTCATCAGACGAGCGTTACAAAAGTGAAATTATGTTTTTTAGAAATGTTTGCTAATTATTTAAAAATGAAAAGCTGAAATGTCTTGAGTCAATAAGTATTCAATCCCTTTGTTATGGCAAGCCTAAATAAGTTCAGGAGTAAACATTTGCTTAACAAGTCACATAATAAATTGATGGACTCACTCTGTTTGCAATAACAATAACATCTCTGTACCCTACACATTCAGTACAATTATCTGTAAGGTCCCTCAGTCAAGCAATGAATTTCAAACACAGATTCAACCACACAAACCAGGGAGGTTTTCCAATGCCTCGCAAAGAAGGGCACCAATGGAAGATGGGGGGAACAAATTTAATATCCCTTTGAGCATGGTAAAATTATTGCACTTTGGATGGTGTATTAATAGTCCCAGTCACTACAAAGATACACGTGTCCTGGTAAGGGGTGTGTGTTGGTGTCAGGGAAGTCAGGCACAGGAGAACATACTTGGTATAAACTGAGTAATTTAACTTTAACCCCCCCCCCCCCCCTTCTTCTCAATTTCTGCCTAAAGACGTACCCTAATCTAACTGCCTGTAGCTCAGGCCCAGAGGCAAGGATATGCATATTCTTGGTATCATTTGAAAGGTAACACTCTGAATTTTGTGGACATGTGAATTGAATGTAGGAGAATATAACACAATAGATCTGGTAGAAATAAATACAAGGAAATAAACATGTTTTCTGTTTTTTATTGTTGCTGCATGATCTTTCAAATGACCAAGAACAGCCAAACATACATATAGGATGCTGGGGATGATTTGAATGAAGAACATAAGATGGCACAAATAGCTGAGCAAAGTTTTGGACAGATAACTTCAAAAATGAGCGAGCTACATGACATTGAGCATGAAGTCACCCAGGTGTCCCACACAAATGTACCCAAATGTACCCAAGTGGTCGAATTGGTACAGTGATACATTTCGAAGGAAAGAACTATATACAAAATACATAAATGCTATTCTAACACCCCCCCCCCCCCCCCCCCCAAAAAAAATATATATAATATTAATAATAAAACAAACAATTAACAAGGGTAACTATTTACATATTTTCTATTTACAATATTGTGAAGACATTCAGTCCTCTTCACAATATTGTGCTGCTGGTGCCATGGCCCATAGCAGTCTTTTTCTTACTGAACAGGTGGTGCAGGTGATGGGGCATTTCCTGTGACAAAGGGCACAACGACGTCTCCCTACTGGGCCCTTTTTGCCCTGAGGCACATTCATGCCTGCAGAGATGAACCTGGGCAGGTGAAAACCACTGGTTGGAGCAGAAGGGACAGAGGTAGAGGGGACAGAAGGTGCTGCAGTGGACTTGCTGTAGCTAGCAAGCTCCTGGATGAGCAGTTTCCTGAAGGCTAGCTGTGAGATGGGGAGCTGTCCACAACTCCTGGGCATTTCCTTCTGGAGGATGAATGAATTCACCACAGCAATGTCAATGAAATGATAGAAAAATGTATTGTACCATTTCATTGTCTTGTGGAGAACATTGTAGCATCCTCTCAGCGCATCTGACAGGTCCACACCTCCCATGCTCTTGTTGTAGTCCTTCACAACAGCTGGAATGGGGACATTTTTGTGGTCCATGCACCGGCACCGTCCTTCACACGCCTGACAACGTGATCTCCACTGAAGGACTTGTGGATACTGGAGCACATGACCACCTCTCTGGTATCCATCCACTTCACAAAGAGCAGGCCATCTTCACGGATCCATCGAATGGTACCCCGCTCAGCCCGCTTAGGCATGTCGTTCACCTTTGTCTTTGGAAAGCCCACTCTGTTGGTCTGAATGGTGCCACAAGCCCACACATCCTGCTTCCTCAGCTCTGTAAACAGGGTAGGGCTTGTGTAGAAGTTGGTCACAAACAGTTTGTAGCCCTTCCCCAGCAGTTGAAAATCCAATAACTCCATAACGGAATCATAACTCAGTCCATTACCGGTAGCAAAACTGTTTTTCCCCTCATAAACAAAAAAATTGCAAGTGTAGGCACACACAGAATCAGCCAAAACAAACAGTTTGTAACCCCATTTGGTTGGTTTGTTACGCATGTATTGTTTGAGGCTGAGTCTGGCCTTTGAGGCTACCATCCTCTCATCGATGAACAGGTTCTGGGCGGGCTGAAAATAGGTTTTGCAGGCCTCAACGATGTTGGGGTAGAGAGGTTTGATTTTGCACAGCCTATCAAAACTTGGTGTGCCTCTCTTCTTGTCATTCTCCCCATCAACTTCTGGGTCACTGATGTGAAGCGCCCGTGAGATAGTCAGAAACCTTTTACAAGACATGACAGTCATGGGGAAAGGCAGTTGATAGAGAGCTGACGTTTTCCAGTAGTCCCTTAGAGTTTTCAACATAACCAGCCCCATGTAAATGACCATTGAAAAGTAGCAGAAAAGGTCTGACATGGAAATGGTCTTCCATGCCTCTTTCTTTCCTGCCTGCTTCTTAGCCCCGTACTTATTCGTATTCGACACCAGGGAGTCAACAACTGACGAGGTGAAAAACAGTTGAAAAAGTTGAAGGGGGCTGTACTTTGCAGTCATGTCTAGTTGAGGTCCTGGCTGCCTTTTGGGTCTAAAAACTGGTGGACACAGAGTGCCAACGACCCTCTGGCCCTCTGTCTGCAGGTTTCTCTCTTCCCCACCTCCTCTTCTTTGTCACTGACTTCACATCTCTAGATGGTCAGGTAGGTGTGGAGCCGGAGAGAGCGGGGGTCCGGCTGGATGAACCAGCTTCAGAGGGAGATGGACACCTAGACATTGGCGGCTCATAATCATAATCACTGCCACTGTGAAAGATTTTTTTTAATCAGTAACAATACTTTCAAGTAAATAAACAGATATATATAGAGTACAGGGAACATAACACTATGGTGAAATGGTGAAGGGCTGTTCCATTCCATGTTTATGTAAAATACATTTTGAAATGTGTGTGAAAATATATCACACACACACACACACACACACACACACACACACACACACACACACACACACACACACACACACACACACACACACACACACACACACACACACACACACACACACACACACACAATTTCATTACAGATTATATTTTTATATATTGCAAATAAAATCAAGTATATTGCAAATAAAAAATGTTTACTATAACAAATGGTGTATTTAGAATGTTAGCTCTCTGCAGTTTCATCGGATGTTGGCCTGGTGGGACGTTAGCCTTCTCACCTACCCTAGAGAGGTTAATAAATACTGACAAAACTGGCACTTAAACTTTTAAGAAATGGGCATGTCCTGAATAGAAAGCATTATGTTTGGGGAAAACACAACACATCACTGAGTACCACTCTTCATATTTACAAGCATGGTGGTGGCTGCATCATGTTATGGGTATGTCATGGGCAAGGGAGTTTTTTAGGATGAAAAGAAACGGAATAGCGCTAAACACAGGCAAAATCCTAGAGGACAACTTTTTTCAGTCTGTTTTCCACCAGAACAATTCAAGAAGAATTAAAAATAATAATAATGTGCAAATATTGTACAATCCAGGTGTGCTAAGCACTTTAGAAACTTACCCAGAAAAATCCACATCTGTAATCGCTGCCAGCTGTGATTCTAACATGTTAAGGGGAGGGAATACTTACGTAAATGGTGTTTCTATACTGTAGAGAATGGGGATCCTGAAAATCTCTCTATTGCCAAAGAAACAATGTATACAGTATACATTGTAATACAATTATAAACAATATCACATAATAATATAAAATGGTAGTAAATAATAATACAAAATTAAATACAAAAATAACAACAATAGTAGAATTGCAATAAATATAAAAAGATAAACAATGGAAAATGAAGCTATAACTAACTTATAACTAAATAACTGTCATCTTTACATCAGTACTACAACTACTATCATCATTGCTACTACTACTACTACCACCACCACCACCATTAAACTGCTATCATTACCATCACCCTACTATCCATACCACTACTGTTTGGAATGATGAACAACAATAATAATAGTAATAACAATAATAGTAATAACAATAATAGTCATTACAATAATACTAATAATAAGTAAGTTACTATTTACTATGCAGATGTTATTATTCAGTGTCCCTCAGGCTATGGCAGGAAAATACATATTTGGCTGCAAGAGGAGCCATTGCTCCTTCGCCCATGACTATTTTTAGTTTTTCCTCTGGGTTTAATATGTTAAAATTTGGAATAAATGTAGTCATGTCTGTGAATAATGAATCTCTTGGTGAGGAATATTTCTCACAGTAAAGGAGAAAGTGCATCTCTGTTTCTACCTCCCCTGTCGTGCAGTGATCACAAACACCCTCTCATCTCTCTCTCTCTCTCTCTCTCTCTCTCTCTCTCGCTCTCTGTCTCTCTCTCTCTTTCTCTCTGTCTCTGTCTCTGTCTCTGTCTCTCTCTCTCTCTCTCTCTCTCTCTCTCTCTCTCTCTTTCTGCAACATCTCCAAGCAAACCATCTAAATGAGATGTGATGTGTCTCAAAGAAACGCCAAGGCACAACCCCCCCCTTAATAAAGAGCTCTCTCCTGAGTGGGGGCAACCTGTTGACTGTTCCCTTCTCTATTCTCTCAGGTGAGTTGTCCGTGAACCCGGGAAGACTGTTTCCCCTCCTCTGTCTCTCCGTTACTCCAACACTCACACCGTGACACATGACCTTGGAGAGTAACAGCCCTGTCTACTCCAACACCCATTGCTACATGAACTATATGTATTTATAGCTCTGGCTCCACTGCTATACAGGATACAGCCATTTAAAGGTCATTATGCCCGTGTCACATCACACGGTGGAACCAAACGGGGGGTGCTTAAGGCACCCAGGTGTGTCATCGACAAGAGAGCACCGAGAGGCAGGGAGGAACACGGTAGGGTTCACTTAAGGGTCAGTCTACAGAAAAACTATACAGGGAACTAGCACTATTGCAGCCCTAAAACGGACATGATCACTATTGTATCACACCTGAATTATAGATTTCTTTGATTGAGAGCGATAGGTAAAAGACTGTGCCAGGAAATCATGGGGATATTAGACTACCCTAACTTGGAGAACAAGCCATTGAAACAGAAGTATAGCGTAGCTATATGGAGTCACATACTGCAGTTGGTGTTGTGTGGTGATGGATAGTTGCATGGCCCTTGTGAAAACACAGCCAAGAGGGCGACATATCGGAGGAGCTAGTGAGGTCATGCTCTTATTTCCACAGTCATGACCAAGGCCACTAGTAAAGACAACATGTACCATCAATTGTGGAGGATGGTGGCCAATGATAGACAGCATGTGCTTGGTTGGAACACAAAGGAACACAAACATCCATTTGGGGGGAAAACCGTCAGTCTCCTCCACGGCAGTTCCACCTGAGCTGAACAACATTACTGTCACAGTCACACTCCCCTTGACTGGCATGAAAAGGGAGAGAGGGGAGGGGACGAAAACAGAGGGAGGGAGGGAGGGTAGGGAGGGGAGGGGACGAAAACACAGGGAGGGAGGGAGGGTAGGGAGGGGAGGGGAGGGGACGAAAACACAGGGAGGGAGGGAAGGGAATTCCCTCAGCAGTTGTTATTGATTCCGGTGTTTACGGGCGGATAGTTTAGTGCCGTTTACAAAACAGAACAGATGCAGCCAGTGAGCAAAAAATGTAAACAATTGCTGTATGGCGGGCTGCCAAATCCCCGGCCTGATGTATTAAACTCACACTGAAGTGCATTTCCCCTTTGGGCTGTGCTTATTACCACTTCATTTCCTCAGCGCTCCCTCTCTCTTTCTCTCTTGCTCTCTCTCTTGTTCCCTCAGTCGTCAGAGTGGGGTGCACCGGCTTGTTGTCTGGCCGTCTTCTGTCCTTCCCTGACCCCGGAGGCCCGGCACTACCTAACAGACCCATTAGCGAGGGGAATTGCATGTGTCTGACGTGGTCGAAAAACCAATTATTAGACACTTTCTTCCAAATGTTGCCAGAGTCTGTTGGGAATGGGCAATCACGCAATAATTTAGCCACTGATTTAATTTCACTCTTCTCTCTCTCTTTCTCTCTCTCTCTCTCTCTCTCTCTCCCCCCCCTCCCTCTTTCTCTCCCTGTAGCGTGGCTGACATCTCTATGGTCCTTTGCCAGGGCTTCTCTCTCTAACTCTGCCAGGGATGGTTAGCTGGCTGGCCTCAAGCCTCACGTCTCAACTCCACCCATGATTACAATAACTCAGACAGGCGCTGAGATGTGCGTGTGTGTGTGTGTGTGTGTGTGCGTACGTACGTACGTTGTTGCTGGTCATAAAAAAAACTCCAGTTCTGTGTGGATATACATTTCAAAAGCCCATTGACAAGTTTATCATGCAGTCAGATCGCCGGGTGCTATTCTCCGCAGACTGGCACTGACAGAACAACAAAGGGTTTGTCAGTGGATTGAAGGCAGATATCCACAAAGATGCAGATATAAACCGCAGAGCCCAGGGACTCCCTCACTCCGACATCAAGCTGGTCTCCTTCCTACCCCACTCCCCCGTGCATGTTGGCACTCAGAGGAGACGGATGCAAGGTGGGGTGGACGGTGTGTATGTGTGTCACGGCAGTTTAAGGGGGGTATAAAGCAGGCACGGCTCCCAGGGCGCTGATTGGCCCCCTGCGTGAGGGTGGCAGGGTCAGAACGGAGCTGGGGGGGCCACCGGGAGGACTGCCCACGGGCCCCGTGGTGGCTGAGTCCCGCTCCATCAGTCGCGGCCCGCTGCTCAACCAGACAGCCTTATTATGGGTGACTCCCGCTGATGCCCCCCCCTCATGGCCCCTGGACTGCAAGAGGCAAAGTCTGCCTGAACCACAGCAGGGGCTACCCGCCGTTCACAGGGGGGGAAAGTGGGAAGTTTTGATATCTCGATTAGGCTGCTGGTTGGGTGGGGAGGGGTGTACGGTGGCCAGGCTAAGGCTGCTGGTTGGGTGGGGAGGGGTGTACGGTGGCCAGGCTAAGGCTGCTGGTTGGGTGGGGAGGGGTGTACGGTGGCTAGGCTAAGGCTGCTGGTTGGGTGGGGAGGGGTGTACGGTGGCCAGGCTAAGGCTGCTGGTTGGGTGGGGAGGGGTGTACGGTGGCCAGGCTAAGACTGCTGGTTGGGTGGGGAGGGGTGTACGGTGGCCAGGCTAAGGCTGCTGTCAGCTTTCTCCTTGTACTCTATAGCCAATCAGCTCCAAATGGAGAGAGGGGACGTATTGTATTGTGTGGAAACATTTCATTACAGGCCACTTGTTTTGGTACTGTGTTCTTGGACCCTCTAGGACTCCATACAGTAGCAGAGTGTTATCCTGTCTGTGCTCTCAATAAGCCCTGCTCTACTCCCTCTGAAAGAAGGTGCTGGAATACTTGAGTGGTTTGTTGATATGCTTGAGCTTAACAAGAGTGATGCACAAAAGGTTTTTGTGACCATTCGGAGGAAATGGAACCGGATTTGACACACGCGTACTACGCACGCACGTACACGTGTGCGCACACACACACACACACACACACAAACACACACACAGTGCCATGTTTAGTCTTGCAGTAATGCCAACAGACCTAGGATTTGGAGACAATGGGACATAGTGGAATTCATAAAATCTCAAGTGAAATGGTGAACACACATAAAAGATTCTCTCACACACACACACACACACGCGCGCACACGCACACACACATGTAATGAAGCCTCATTAACATCAGTAAACAAACCCTCACTAGGCCGTGAACCCACAGCTCTTAAATCAGACCTTCTAGACAGCGTAGGGATGTGCAGGGCTGTGGCTATACAATGGGAAGCAGCAGCCGTAAACAGAGGGCATTGGGCATATAAACCCCCCCCCCCCCCCTGCCGTAATTACATGGCTACATTCATGTGCACGGCCCGGCAGACACCGCGTCTGAACCCCTGCACAGATATGATCTAGTGAAGAGCAGCTCTTATTAAATATTAACAAACACCATTCCCAAGTAGCCTCAATCCCCAGAAGGAATCTCCCGCGGTGGCGGCAGCAGCAGTAGCAGTACTAGCTATCTCTGGCACTACTGAAGCACTCTCCCTGCTGAATAGGCTGGTGCGCTTTGACTGCAGGGAGTTCAGAGAGCCGAGGAAGGAGGTAAGGAGGGAGGAGGAGGGCGGAGGGGTGGAGGTGAGAATGTGCTTACTACACATGTTCAAACCCAAGCCTTCTGTACGCAGTACTTCCTATAGCGCACGGCACAAGTCGGAGAGAATTAGTGGGACCTGGGAATGGAATTCATACCTCGGGGAGCATGCAGATGTCCTTCAGTGTGTGCATGGAGACTCTTCGGCTGTGCTGAATGATTGCTTGGGACAAGTTTATTGATGGACGTGTAAGCAGGCAAGCCAGGTGTATCGCGTTCCATGGTGTACATGAAAAGTGTGTTCTGTTTCTATACTACGCAAATTGGGAAGCAATTACTCAATTGCAGATTTGGAAAATCTGCAATTTACATAATGTATATATTAGGCTTATGTAAGAAGCTATTTTTCTGCCGAATTACTGCATGTCATCATTAGACATAATGGAAATGACACATTTCCTCAAAGGTACTTAAACGCTGCACAAACACTTGCGCACCTTCAACGACAGACCACCTGGCAGATAGCAATGCACGTGCACGAACACACAAACAGACACACACACACTACTTGATTACCCCTTTTCCTGTCCAGACGCAGTGAGGTGTGATAGTAAGGTTTAAAGCTTGCATTGTTCCTGGCCAGTCAATCTGTCCGGCAGACTCCAGAGTCCTACTGATCACCCCATTACTACCGGGAAGGAGAGAGAAAGGGGGGGGGGGTAGAAAGGAGTTGGAGAGCAAGGGACGGCGAGAAAAGGGGCTACAAAGGGCTGAGACACTCACATCTGTCTGGGAACAATGTCAGCGCTTCCCCATTCAGAGAGAGGGGTTAAAAGAACTGTCACATCTCGCTGATGTGAACACTTTTAAATGGTTCAGTGGTTTGACAGTAGTTGATGCCAGAGACTGCACTCCCCTGGGAGAGCTCTGGGAAGGAAGCACAGGCTCAGGCTGCCTCCCAGGCTCCCCTCCCATTACCCACCCCTCCATTGAAAATCCTGCAGATAAATAGATAGGCGGAAATCAACAATAACATGCTACAGGGAGATAATAGGGATCTTAGAACTTAGATCAAGTGAATATATGCATATTGTTTTTCTATGTGTCATCATTGTCAACGCGGCCCTTCAAGATCTCCATGGGTAAAGACAACCACCAAAGTGATGTGAAGCCATTCCGCCGATTAGGCCACAGTGTCCTTGGTGGATCTGTTGATGTTTGGGTGTCTACTGTTGTCTTTCGTTGATGTGACCCCTGTAAAAACTAGCCCCGATCCCCGTCCCACAGTAGTTGCGGTGGAGCAGGCACTCACATGACAAGGGGCAACAAAAAAAACTGCATCGCTTTAGTGTCGTTACACTTTGCGGGCGCTGCTTCCCTTTGGTGAGATGTTCTGCCTCCGGTGCTACATTTGACGGTTTGTTGAGCGGCACGTAGGTGTGTAGCCGGAGCCACAGCCGCCGCGCTGTGATCAAACAGCCTAACTGACGCATGGCCAATTATCCTGGCTGCCTTCTTTCATCTCATGTTTAAGGGTAGGGAAAGAGAGCGGGAGCGAGGTGGAGAGAGGGAGCTAGGAAGGGAGGGAAAGAGCGTGAGAGACGGCTGTGGGTTTAAAAGAGTGGCAGATGTAAAAAGCACACTTCCCATCCCCAGAAGGAAGCACGCCTGACATATGCACCATTTTGGGAAAGTAAACAACGGAGTTGTCTACTTTGTGGATGGTTACCCCATCTATCCCATAAATAGGCCAATCAGAGAGCCAAACATAGAGTATAAGGGGATCTATCAGATGTGACATACCATGTACAGATTTTTTTGTTCCCCAGTCTCTCTGTACATCACTCCTTTCCTCCCACACAAGAAAAATGACTTCCTTTCAAATTTTTGTAAATACTTCTCAGCTGTTTCATTCTATTATTTTCCCTAGCCCAAGGGCGATAACGTAAGGAACCATCAACTCCTAGACTTATCCTTAGCTGTGAAGGATAGGTTACAAGGCCTGTGCTCACTACCAAGGTCATCTTTGTCCGTTTTACCCTTGGTTTGCATTGATTTGCTACGAGAGAAAACCTTAAGTGAAGCACTCTGTCGTAAAAGACTAAAATCCCAACTTGTGTTCAAGTGAATGGAATTTAAAAGAATGTAGAGAAGGATTGTTCCTTCTCCAGTGCTTGGTGTGTGCATTGAATACTCCAGGGAGAAAAAGGTGTAGATTCAAGAGCAGATCGCGGCAGGTGTTTATTTCTCCTTCGTAGAAGGCAGGAATCTTGATCACAGGCAGGCAATGGTCATACACAGGTAGGCAAACAGGCAGGTGAATCAAAACTAGGACTGAAGGCTATAACTGGTTCTCACAAACGAGCTAGGAAAAGGCTTAATAGAGTCAATACGAACAATACCTCACAACGGCACAATCAGAACGAACTGAACTAAATAAGGAGCTGATGAGACCATGTGAGTAACTAACACAGGTGAAATCAATGAACAAAAATGAAAGACAAGGCTAGGTTCAAGAGCACAAAGAAACAAGGCTACGTTCAAGAGCACAAAGAAACAGAACACAAGGTTGATGAAGAAAATAAATGCAGAACCTTACAGTGCGTGAGTGGGGAGAGTGTGGTACAGTTTAGAGAGAGTAAGAGGTTTGCTCCACTGACCTACAGTAGCCTTGGTCCTGGCCGAGCTCTTCCTCCCCTTGCCACCGCTCAGCGTAGTGTTGTCCTTTAGGGCGTTCTCACACTCTCTCTCCATCATGGCGCCCAGCTCCTGGGACACAGTGTTCAGGTAGGCAGCATTCAGGAAACCCAGAATGGTATGGGGCTTGGCCACCCCATTGAGGACCTGGAGCTCCTCCCTGAGGGCCGAGCACAGGGCTGGGGCGGCAGCACGGAGCCCCAGGGCCAGCCTGTCGAAGCCCGTCTCCTTCCCACCGGGGCTGGAGGCCAGGGCAGAGTGGAGCAGAGACAGGACAGCCTGGCTCCTCAGGCCCTGGTAGAGCGTCAGCACCTCCCACTCTGGGTAGAGGAAGAACAGCTGCTGCAGACAGTAGATGCGCTGAGGGACGGGGAGGGGACAGGAAAGTCTGTCCAGCAGGTGGCGCCGCAGCCGGAGCCGTACCTCGTCCCACACCTCATGGCTCTCCAGAGCACTGTCGTCCCTGACCGTGTGGACCGAGGTGTGTGCCGAGGGGCCGGGCTGCTGGGGGGTGGGCGAGGGGGTGGTGTTGGGGAAGGACACGCCACACTGGGAGGAGATGTTGTGGAGCAGCTGGAGGGTCACGTCCTCTCGCCCCTCCTCCTCGGTCCTAAGGTACTGGAGCTGAAGAGGAGGAAGGTTGGTTCACAGAGGAGCTATCAACATGTTTATAGGTATCAATACAATCAGCAAATCTTTTTCATTTTATGGATGGTTATTGTTTAAGCACATTTTGACTGGCTACTGAACTACATAGCATTGTACATTGTAGGTTCAGCCCTCTCTCATCATTATTATCATGATGTGTTGTTACCAGAGCTTTCAGGAAGTCCAGGAGCTCCTGGTTTCCTGTGGCGACAGGCCTGACGGTGCTGGGGTTCCGTGGGTTAAACCACTGCAGACATTCCGTTGGGCTGG
This sequence comes from Oncorhynchus kisutch, assembly GCF_002021735.2. Lineage (NCBI taxonomy): Eukaryota > Metazoa > Chordata > Actinopteri > Salmoniformes > Salmonidae > Oncorhynchus > Oncorhynchus kisutch. Next base: position 44,671,368 of record NC_034181.2, on the reverse strand, counting down.
GTGGACGCTCCCCCGTCCAGGACTCACCCATCTTCCCCTGCAGTTCCTTCAGACTCTGTTCTATACTGGAGAGGGACAGAGACACACGCCACTCACAATAAACCTCTGACTGTCACCTCCATCACATACTGCATAACAGTACTGTATTCCCCCCACCTCCCTGTCCCCCCGCCGACACACACACACACACCCAAACCCTGAGAGAGACACATCAGCAGTAATGAACACAGACATCAATATATCCCGGCTGTGTGTGTGTGTGTGTGTGTACTGAGTGTCTGGTGTGAAGTGGTGTTACACACGTCCGATACAAGTGCATCTCCCAGTGTCACTTCTCTCGCATCCCCTCGCCACACACACACAAACACACACACACGCCGGTCTCTAAATATTAACAGACTACCTCTATCTTATCAAGGGTAGTAGGTTAAGGCCGAGTTCTCTTTGACGTTTTAGGGACACACTTGCATCCACCCCTGCACACACTCGTGAAGACGTTTCCCTTTTCACACGCGCACGGAGCACAAAGAAGAATGCACATTGAGAGAGAATTGACATTGATTCAAGAAAAGAAGAAAAAGAAGTCAAATAATGTATTAAAATAGTGATTAAAAGGTTAAATATGTGAAATGTTAAAGGTTGAAAGCATGGGGAAATATATAAGGGTGATTCGAGTAATGCCGTAAAATAGTTAACAATGTTATAATGCTGTTTGCTTTAAAGTACGAGGCATATAAACAGATTAAGGCCTGAGGGCCTGCAGGAGGGCCTGCAGGAGGGCCTGCAGGAGGTTGAGGGTGGAAGGTTATAACGTTGAAACGTTGTAATGTTGCAGTGATGATATGTTTAAGCTGGTGGATGTTTAAGGTGTAATGGGAGTGGTGCATTGAGTTGGAGTACGATTGTAATTGAATGCGGTAAGGAAGATTCATGTTGAAGAGTGAATGTTTAAAAAAATTAAGGTTAATAATAAGGTACATAAGGATGTTTGCGTGATCTGGAAATTGCCAGGTTAGAACGGTTAGGGGTGAAGTGGATGGACGTCCTGTTTAGGGGAAGAAAAGATTGGGGTTAAGGGGCCGGAGAAGCACCTTTTTGAACGAGGGCCACATTAGGTGTCTAACTACTAGATACATCATTAGGGTAGGTGTTAACCACAATGAGTGAGCAGAAAGGAAAATGGAGGGAATAAAACGAAAAACCTGTCGACTGCTGGATTTAAAAAAATATATGTATATTTCAAAAAATTATATAACCTTTATTTAACTAGGCAAATCAGTTAAGAACACATTCTATTTTACAATTACGGCCTACCCCGACCAAACCCTAACCCCAGACGAAGCTGGGCCAATTGTGCGCTGCCCTATGGGACTCCCAATCATGGCCGGTTGTGATACAGCCTGGAATCGAACCAGGGTCTGTAGTGAAATAGTTGTTCAAGTTTTAGAGGGGGGAGCCAACAAACAGTTTATAGAGTTGTAGAAGGTAAAAAAAAAAGATATTATATTTTATTGGCACACCCCAAAAGGGGTTTAGTTAAGGGCGCTGAAGGTTGTCTATCAATTTAATTTACTGTACATTTTTGCTTATCATTTTCTTGCTTATCATTTGTGATTGGTTGATTGATCTGGGATTTTTTTATGCCTGTTTGTGGAATTTTGAATAAACCTGCTTTAATGTTCTGTAACCCAGTGTCATCAAAGAGTCTCTCTTCTACTGTGGGTTTCTGAAGTAGACTTGATTCGTTGAGGATTTTTTCGCATCTGGTTAATTAGTCTATTGGGGACTCGAGTGACTGGTATAAAAGAACCTAACCTGAGACACAGCTATAGGTGCTGAGCGCATTGGTAGACGTCGTAGGAGGAGATGATTCTGGGCTAAGCCAACCCGAGAGAGAGCACCCCATAGTGCTCTAAAGTTGAAGCTGTGGCCTGGACGATCCTGAAGAGGCGCCGGGTTGCAGTGGATAGGCCACTCTACTGTAAGGTCCTCACTGTTGAGTTTAAGGGACAGCTGTATACTAGCTCAGTGGTAAGGCAGAGCGGCATCTATCAGATCTGTAGGGTCTAGGGCCCAGAAATAACGGAACTGCCTTTGGGTAGACAGGGCCTAGTTGAGTCGTTAATCCTGCAGGGTGGGGGGTTATTTTAGCTTTGATAATGTGACAGATTAGATATGACATTCGCAGGCTCAACATGTTTAGTCGTGTCCATGAAAATCAATGCTGTGTGTGTGAGAGAGAGAGAGAGAGAGGGGGAGAGAGAGAGAGAGAGAGAGAGAGAGAGAGAGAGAGAGAGAGAGAGAGAGAGAGGGAGAGAGAGAGAGAGAGAGAGAGAGAGAGAGAGAGAGAAAAGGTAGAGACAGAGAGGGTAAGAGAGAGAGAGAAGGGAGAGACAGAGTAAGAGAGAGAGAAGGGAGAGACAGAAGGGAGAGACAGAGAGTAAGAGAGAGAGAGTAAGAGAGAGTAAGAGAGAGAGAGAGAGTGAGAAAGAGAGAGAGAGAAAGGAGAGACAGAGAAAGAGAGATGGAGAGAGAGAGAGAGAAGGGAGAGAGTAAGAGAGAGAGTAAGAGAGAGTAAGAGAGAGTAAGAGAGAGAGAGAGAGAGAGAGAGAGAGAGAGAGAGAGAGTGAGAAAGAGAGAAGGGAGAGACAGAGAAAGAGAGATGGCGAGAGAGAGAGAGAGAGAGAGAGAGAGAGAAGGGAGAGACAGAGAAAGAGAGATACAGAGAGAGAGAGAGAGAGAGAAGGGAGAGAAAGAGAGATACAGAGAGAGAGAGAAGGGAGAGAGAGAGATACAGAGAGAGAGAGAGAGAAGGGAGAGAGAGAGAGATACAGAGAGCGAGAGCGAGAGAGAAGGGAGAGAGAGAGAGGGATACAGAGAGAGAGAGAGAAGGGAGAAAGAGATAGAGAGAGAGAGAGAGAAGGGAGAGAGAGGAGAGAGAGAGAGAGAGAGAGAGAGAGAGAGAGAGAGAGAGAGAGAGAGAGAGAGAGAGAAAGGGAGAGAGAGAGAGAGAGAGAGAGAGAGAGAGAGAGAGAGAGGGAAAAGGAAACAGTTTAATTTACTAACACCCAGCTCATTCACCACTCTGGGTCTATAAAGCTCCTCCTGCCCCCTGCGAGTCGGCGATACACACATCCAGATGTCTCCCAATGACGACACATTAAATAACCATTCAACGTGACACACTTTCATTTCAGAGGGAAAATGTGGGGCATAAAACGTTATAGACCACCAATCTGTATCCAAATTGCTGCCGATTGAATCCCGCACACGTGGTTTCAGTTGGCTAGACGACGCTGTATGTATAGGCAGTCTACTTATTTCAATGTGATGCTGCATTTGCTGACTGACAGAAAGCCAGAACACGCCAGGGGAGTGGTGGTGTGTCTGTGACACCACAGAGGACATCCAAGTGGTGACAGGTGTTGTTGGAGGGAACACACACTCTTCCACAATGATAGTCAAGCGCTAGCTGTAAAACAGCGCTAGCTCCAACTAGCTCCCACCGCTAACGGCTTGTGTGAGAAACGCTGACAGTGCTGTCTGTAAAATGAACACAACAGCCCCCCCCCCCCACACACACACACACCTAAAATCAATGTATTTTTTTCAATTGTTGTTTGTTTTGATTGAATAAATTCTATGCCCTTATCTTGGATGTCACAGTGTTCAAGAATGGTATCCCATTAATGCAGAGAAAGGTTTTCTTGTGCATCGTTATGTATTGAGTACATATGCATTGTTTGAATTGTGTTCGCGCACACAAATGAATATAGCTCAATGTTTTTCTCCAAATGAACCAATATAGCACAAAACAAGAAATCACTAGCTCCACTCTACCAATCAAAGCAAGCCAAGCTGACATTTCACATTTCTGACCAAGCTGACATTTGTTTTAGCCCACATATCTTCATGTTAAAATGTGTACAGGCGAGGCAGATAGAGGCAGTCTATTTAATGTTAGTCATAAACGTGGATGTGTGATCTGGGCTCCACCCCAGGACTTTACTCAGACAGCAGGTCTTAAATGAGCATCCATCTGGTCCGTCAGCCTGCCTCTCAACACCATCAAAACACACCATTTCACAGCATACACCTCTCATTTTACCTCTTTATATAGAAAGACACGCGTGCGCGGGTGAACACATACGGCCATACACAGTCGCACGTGCACGCACACGCACGCACATACAGTACACACTTTTATATCCCACCTCTACTTCTCTCTCTCATCCCATCTTTTCTGCTCATCTCAGTTTTGAAGGTCCACTGTAGGATTTACAGTTTGATTGAATGTATGTGTGCCACCTGCCAGGCTGGGGTCCAACTCAGGGTGTATGGACTATGTCAGAGCCCCCCCCCCCCCCCCCCCCCCCCCCCCCCCCCTCACAATGCACCTCACAATGTCTCACCTTTAGACCTGAGGTGTGGGAACTAATCTGGAGGTTAATCAACTCTACCGGATTAGCCTCAACCACAATGAGCTCACAAGCTGCAGAGCTAGACAGCTAATGCAGCGCGAGATAGAGAAGGGAGGAGAAAGACAGCAGTTTGACACAAGAAAACACCAGTCAATTCTCCAAGTGAAAGTGAACAATGGACAGACCAGAGGTGAAAAGAACCACATAGTTAAAGCTAAACAAAAGGCTGGGAGATGAGTGGAGGAGAAGTTCCTTTAAAGTCTCTCGACAAACATGTCAATCATATCACTCCCCACCTCCTTACCCCTTCTCACATCCCCCAACGAAACTGAATTGTTTTTTCAGATCGGGCTAAAGCAATACCCTACAAGACAGCCTGGGCACACCACCACCACCACTCCGTCCCCACCCTCTCACCCCAAAGAAAGGAGCGATAGGAGGGCTTTTGTTAGATGGCACATTTCACAGCTCTGTGACTTACAGAAACCCAATCCTGTGATTAGTCAGCGCATTGACGTTATCTTAAGTTCCTTGTCAGAATTAATTTAGTGTGGGTGGGCTGCGGGGCTGTCTGTCAGGCTCCGGGGAGAGGAAAGCAGAGAGGGGGCTGGAAGCGATCCCTTTCAAATAAGCCCTAGCTCCAAACTGGACCGGCTGCCTGGGAACAAAATATCTGCCCCATCAAAAGGCCCCATTCTACACGGAAACAAGAGGGAATGGGGTTCAATGAACAGCCTGAAACGGATCCCCCTTCGCCCTGCCCGTGGCCCTCTTAGTGCCCTCAACCTTGCCAGAGACCGCAGGCACACACACACACACACACACACTGCCACACACTCGCATACACACAAACGTACATGTTTGATATACACAAATACATGTTTAAGGTACATGCAAGCACACGCACTCACACACACGGCAGATATAACTATGAGAAATGTTGGCAGGCGTCTAGTGTAAGCCATTTCCCTGCCTTGCAGAAAGGCGACAGCAGTGTCTGCAGTCCCTTGGCCTGCGCTGACACTTCATTAGAGGACTTTTTCTGCTGGCCTCCTGAAGTGTACCATTTGATGAAACCTAATGGATTACAGCATTTCAATTTGGGGAGCCGGGCCCCGTTGTCAGCCTATCTTAATCTCCTTCAATTAGGGAGCAGCTCTTAGGCAAATCTCTGACATCTGAGAGCTGGGAGCAGGCCAGCCAGTCTGACCCACAAATAGGTTGAAGCCTTCCTTCACGGGAGTGGGCAGTGGGAGCTCACTCTTTCTCTTTATCTCTCTTTATCTTTATCTCTCTCCCTCCCTCTCTCTCTCCCTCTCTCTCTCTCTCTCTCTCTCTCTCTCTCTCGCTCTCCTCATCGTCCCGATTCCCTTCACTCTCCTCCTCTTCCATAATTTGTCCCAGACACTGATAAATGGATTAGGCAGCAGGTGTGTGTGTACGTGTGTGTGTACGTGTGCGACTGCCTCTGTGTGTGACAGAGGCTGACCTTGGTGGAAGTACTGTAAGAGAGGAGCCTTGCCAGCATCTGTCTCCTAGTCCCCAAATGGGCTGAGATGAGCCCAAGGCTGACTGACCGGAGGTGCAGACTGAGTGGGGATCGCCAGATTTTTTCCCAATTCCCCATTATCTGTCCCTTTGTTCTCATAATGGTTATCCCTCTCCCATATCCACAGGAACACAAAATAACCCTTTAATGCTTAGAAGGAAGAAAAATGCCTTGGCCTTCAGTAATAAGCCTTGAATTACCTACCCAAGGGTTTTCGTTTCAAGATGTGGAATCTTCAATTATTTTGTTCCCATTTTCCCCCCAAAAAGAGGGCGAGAAAAGGGGGGGATGAGACGCAAACGCTAATGGTACCAGAGTGAGAGGCTTTGTTCAGCCGCCACATTTAGCCTGTCCCTCATCATCTATCCTCGCCCTCACAGCAGCACAAAGGATAAAAGAGCTGAAATATAGATTTCTCTCTCTCCTCCTCCTCCCCCTCCCTCCCTCCTTCACTATGCCCGGTCTCCTCTGGTTCCTCTCTCCCTCCCTCAATATGTGCCATCAAAATATTGAGAGCCTAGTGGGGTATTTTCAAAGAGAGAGAACGAACGAAAGAGAGAGACAGACATAGAATCGGGTGGCCTGTCTAGCCATCTCATGTGGGAGGGGGGGGGGGGGGGTTAAGAATGTAGTATTGGAGCAGAAGTTCTCATCAAAGTGGCTTTCACACACCTCAAAATGAGTCAGTGGTAACTGGTTGGAAAAGCAGGTGTAATGTTCCCTTTGATGTATAAATCCTAAAATGGGATATGCTTCAACTGTCTATGCAAGATTTACATAAAATTCAGTCTGGGCACATATCTTAAGATTCACTCCTTTACTATAAGTGAATAATGTTATCATGCTCTATCATAACGGAATACAAACGGATGGAGTACGGACAAAAGAGGCAGACAGACAATCAAAGGCTTTTAATCTGCAATGTTGCTGTAAAGGCATGTTCTTTCACATAGGTTGGAGAAGAGCTCTTCATTGTAAATGGTAAATTGAGATTAGTGAATCTTCTAAAGCTTGAGGGCTCTGCTTCCGTGATGCTTTCAGAGATAATTGACTTCTTCAAGCTCACAAAAGATCAAAATGTAAACAACGAGCATCTTAATCAACCATTCACTTCTCAAATGAACCTTTAATAACTGCAAACCCACACTGATGTTTCCGACAGATACTTGGCAACGACTAGGAATGCTCATTAGTAACAGAACACACGCACACGTATGCACGCAAACGCGCACGCACGCACGCACGCACGCACGCACACACACACACACACACACACACACACACACACACACACACACACACACACACACACACACACACACACACACACACACACACACACACACACACACACACACACACAAATGGTTTCAGCAGTTATCTTTAACAACTTGCTAAAATATTAAACTTACAACAGAGTTGGATGCTACAAGGCCAGACCATGTTGTAGAGTCTTCTAAATGTTAAAGGCCCAATGCAGCTGTTTTTATCTCAATATCAAATCATTTCTGGGTAACAATTAAGTACATTACAAAAATTGCTTGTTCGCAAGAGCAATTTCTCAAGCAAGACTTTTGCTAGGACTGTCTGGAAGTGGTCTGAGTGCAGGGGAACACTGATAATCCCTGTCAAAATCCAAACTAGCTGTTATTGGCAGAGGTTTGGTCGGTAGGGATATCCTTGTCTCATCGCGCACCAGCGACTCCTGTGGCGGGCCGGGACGGGCTTGTGTTTCAGAGTTGTAGCGATGAGACAAGATAGTAACTACTAACAATTGGATACCACGAAATTGGTAGGGAGGGTTAGGGATTTTTTTTTAAATTGTTTGCAAACTGATTTGTGACTCGTATTAATGCCAAAATAACATGCAAAACTGGCAAGCCCCCCCCCCCCCCAAATATACACAGTTGAAGTCGGAAGTTTACGTACACTTAGGTAGGAGTCATTAAAACTTATTTTTCAACCACTCCACAAATTTCTTGTTAACAAACTATAGTTTTGGCAAGTCGGTTAGGACATCTACTTTGTGCATGACAGAAGTAATGTTTCCAACAATTGTTTAGACAGATTATTTAATTTATAATTCACTGTATCACAATTCCAGAGGGTTGGAAGTTTACATACACTAAGTTGACTGTGCCTTTAAACAGCTTGGAAAATTCCAGAAAATTATGTCATGGCTTTAGAAGCTTCTGATATGCTAATTGACATAATTTGAGTCAATTGGGGGTGTACCTGCGGATGTATTTCAAGGCCTACGTTCAAACTCAGTGCCTCCTTGCTTGACATCATGGCAAAAATCAAAAGAAATCAGCTAAGACCTCAGAAAAAAATTGGAGACCTCCACAATTCTGGTTCATTCTTGGGAGCAATTTCGAAATGCCTGACGTTTTTTTTTTTTACCTTTAATTAACCAGGTAGGCTAGTTGAGAACAAGTTCTCATTTGCAACTGCGACCTGGCCAAGATAAAGCATAGCAATTCGACACATACAACAACACAGAGTTACACATGGAATGAACAAAACATACAGTCAATAATACAGTAGAAAAAAAAAGAAAAAAAAAAGTCTATATACAGTGAGTGCAAGATAAATAAATAAATACTGTATGGGGATGAGGTAGGTAGATAGATGGGCTGTTTACAGATGGGCTATGTACAGGTGCAGTGATCTGTGAGCTGCTCTGACAGCTGGTACAAAGCAACTTCGACAGCAGCAACAGTTCCTGATCAACCCGCACTGCGTTCCTGTGATCGTCCTCGAGGCTGGTGTTGTTGTGCTGCTAGTGTAGTGTGTCGGGGGGGGGGGGGGGGGTACTGTCACGGATCCCTCCGGAACTTTCATTATGCACACCTGTCCCCTTTTCCCACAGATTAGTACTTGAATAAGTGTGCCCTTTGGTTTCCATTGGGATGTCGATTATTTTTACATTGTCAGTTGGTGCGTGTGAGTACCTGGGCTTTATGTTTTGGCTTCGTGCCATTGTGGATTGCGCAGATGATTACAGGTCTCGTCCCGTGTGTTAATCATTGTGTGTGTGTATTATTTCTTCGAGGTACTTCTCGCTATTTAGTTTGGGTTTCAACCCTGTGTTTTGTAACGTGTTTGTTTGCCCTTCGTTCCCGTGCACGGCACGCCTTAATTTGGGTAGAATTTCAAAAAACGGTTACGCATTCCTGCGTCTGTCTCCCGATCCTTCATGCCAACATGACAGACAAGAACTGGGACATCTCAGCTTAAAACTGTGTGTGTGTACGTGGGTGTTTGTATGTGTGTGTGTGTGTGTGTGTACGAGTGTGTATGAGTGTGTCCCTGTCTGTCTGCCTATGTGTGTAGTGCCTGTGTCCAAACTCTCGAGTTTCACCTCCTGTCAGAAAAACTTTGACATTAAGAAAACGTCAGTGTGGAATAGACGTATCCTCGGGGCAACCCATCAACCCCAAAAAATTATCGGGATGACACGCTCCTTTCTCTACCAAGCATCCCATTCTACCAAGCATCCCACCAAGTGGCATGGTGCCCAACTTTGCCCACATCCGCTACAGCATAGAGCCTTCGCTGACTGTGCTCACATTCCCATAGAATCCCTTGTGCCAGGAGTCGTACCTGGGCACATGACCTGACCAGAGTCTGTATTCAAAAGCATCTCAGAGTAGGAGTGATGATCTAGTATAAGTTTTATAAGTCTTTTGAATCATAATGAATAAGAAGGGGGGGACCTGATCCTAGATCAGCACTCCTACTCTGGAACACTTGGTGTATATACCGGCCGTGGACAAACTCTGGGTCCTAGTTATGGTGGTCCTGAGAGACACTGACCTGCAGGCATTGAGTTTGAGTTTGTCCTCTGTGTCTCGGAGCAGCTGTTGGATATCCAGCTCACTGGGAAGCCCAGTAAGCAGGAGCTCTACAAACGCATGATCCTGTGGAAGGTCCCCCTGCCATTCCATCCTGCCTGGGGCACAGCGAGAGAGAAGAAGGAGAGTGAGAACGAACTGAGAATAATGGAAAATGTATTTTCTCACAAAAACAACAAACAAGACATTGTCAGTATCACAGACTAAAAAGGCTTTGGTTCAATGGATGTTTTTCTTGGAGAAAAAAAATCAATAGGTCTCTTGTTTAGCTCTTATTGAATGCATTATGCATACAGTAAATAATGAATGTAACAAAATGAAGCCATCACATTCAAAGATATTTGATCAAATAGACCATGGATGGACCCCCTCCAAACACACCCACACACACACACACACACACACACACACACACACACACACACACACACACACACACACACACACACACACACACACACACACACACACACACACACACACCACATCTGAGACATGGTAATTTGATTTCTCCTCAAACAAGATTGTTATCAGGAGACGTAAATCAACTGCACCTGAAACAAGAGGCAACTTAAATATGTTCCACCTCATCCCTTTCCTCTGTTCCACTTACAGTAGGAGGACCCCTGATCAAAATGCATAGCTTCTAAGTATTATCAGACAGTGACACTATAACCAGTTAACGTTTTTTTTTAAACTAGGTAAATAAATAACTAACAAGAAAGGGGATTCTTCACTGCAGGCTTTAAATAAACAATCCATCTCGGTTCACCTCAGTATGACGCCCCCTTGGTGCTTAACACATCCTCGAACAGCCAATCATGCGCTGGCGGGGCTCGGCCCATATCAACACCGTCATCATGAGTCAAATGGAATGTAATGGAGAGTGTCAGTGTCAATTTGGCTTTCTCACACTCCTCTCCCCTTCATCTGCTGTGATTTTAATAATCCCTGTCAAAGTCCAAACAGCCTGCCGTACGTAGGCCTACCACCCTGACACGCCAGACAGAAAGCTCAACATTCATTTAGCCCGCACAAAGGGAGGCCTGTCCAGCTGGACAAATATTATTTTCTTCACTTGACAGTCTCTGCAGTTAAGCTTGTACTTGATTATTCCCTCCCTCCCTCATCCTCCCCTCACCCCCTCTCCTTCCCCACATCATCATCCGCACACTCTGTCTGGGAGGGAGTATATAGAGAGACTTCTGGAGACGTGTAGGTTTTCAATCGGCGGATTAGGAACTCGACGGTGTAATTATATGGGAGAGAGCGTGTGTGGCGGAGGCTGGTGATGATAGTGTGTCACACAGGATGTGCATCAACGCCCATGTGTGTGCGCGCGTGTGTGTGGTACACGTGAGAGTTAAGGGAGAGTGTCAGGTTCACATTGTCACCACACAGGGCCTCATTAGCAGCAGAAGCAGTAGATATCTTTTGTGTTGTCATTATCTATTTTGAAAGCAGATGTTGAGGAGCCCCAGTGTATTTTTGACTGCTGCCACTGGGTTGACTGGGGCAGACGTATACTCAGAGCACTCAGAGAGAATCTACAGTAGCAGTCTCCTCTCACACAATCCCAGTTAGAGATTGTTCTGAAATATTTAGCAGCTCGTCCCCAGGCTGGCATTTTAAAGCCACTTAAAGCATGTCAAGTTAAAGTCAACACGGTTTAAAAGAGGGCACCTAACATCCTCTTTTAAAGAAACAATAAATTAAACACGTACATATTTTGACATCAAAACATTTCAGAAAATGATCTAATGTGTTCTCAGAAGCAGCTATGAAAACACTAACTGTGCTTCACAAGGCCTCAAAATACAGTTCGAAATTGAGTTGATTCATGTTCCCCATTATTTCTCCCTTGCATTCATTCGATTGTCGACCTACTACTGAATTTATGCTTAAACGTTACCTATATGCTGTGGAAATATCTAAGTAGGCCTATTTGTAGGCTGCTATTACATAGCATCAAAGTAGGCTAAATGGAATTCAAATCAGTCTTTGGAGAAGCAGCTTAATTCATGCTATGGACAGGTTATGGTTAGTGTTGGGGTAGGGGCATCCCGGATTGTTTGCACTCATTTTTAAAATTGTTTTATTATTTAACCTTTATTTAACTAGGCAAGTCAGTTAAGAACAAATTCTTATTTACAATGACGGCCTCCCCCGGCCAAACCCTAACCCGGACGATGCTGAGCCCAAGTGCCTAGAGTCGAGGGGCCAAGTTTGGCACAGGGGTATAGTTCTCCTTGTTTGTTATTTGATAATATAAATATAAGACTTCTGTATTTTTTTGAGTTGATGGATTTGATGGGTTATTTGGCTCTGTGCTGAAAATTTAGCTTGCGAATGCCATTACACTGATTAAGAGTGTCTTACTCTGAAGTATTTTAGAGAGATGGGAGTTGGTATGATCAAAGAAAATGATTATCCAGAAGCGGCGCTCCTAGTGGCCGAGGACTTTAATGCAGGTTAACTTAAATCTGTTTTTCCTCATTTCTACCAGCATGTCACATGTGCAAACAGAGGGGGAAATAAACTCTAGACCATCTTTACTCCACACACAGAGATGCATACAAAGCTCTCCCTCACCCCCCATTTGGCAAATCTGACCATAATTCTATCCTCCTGATTCCTTCTTACAAGCAAACACTAAAGCAGGAAGTACCAGTGATTCGCTCAATACGGAAGTGGTCAGATGCGGATGCTACGCTACAGGACTCTGGACGACTGTGTGATCATTCTCTCCGTAGCCGATGTGAGCAAGACCTTTAATTAAACAGGACAAAATTCACAAAGCTGTGGGGCCAGACGGATTAGCAGGAAAGGTACTCAAAGCATGCCCAGATCAACTGGAAAGAGTCTTCCCTGTAATGTTCAACCTCTCCCTGACTGATTCTGTAATGCCTGCATGTTTCAAACTGACCACCATAGTCATTGTGCCCAAGAAAGCAAAAGTAACCTGGCCTAAATGATTACCGCCCCATAGCACTCACGTTGGTAGCCATGAAGTGCTTTGAAAGGCTGGTCATGGCTCACATCAGCACCATCATGCCAGAAACCCTAGACCCACCCCAATTCGCACACCACCCCAACAGATCAACAGATGATGCAATCTCATTCGCAGTCCACACTGCCCATTTCCACCTGGACAAAAGGAACATCTATGTGAGAATGCTGTTCATTGACTACAGCTCAGCGTTCAACACCATAGTGCCCACAAAGCTCATCACTAAGCTAAGGACCCTGGGACTAAACACCTCCCTCTGCAACTGGATCCTGGACTTCCTGATGGGTCGTCCCCAGGTGGTAAGGGTAGTCAACAACACATCTGCCATGCTGATCCTCAACACCGGGGCCCTTTCGGGGTGTGTGCGTAGTCCCCTCTTGTACTCCCTGTTCACTCATGACTGCGTGGCCAAGCACGACTCCAACACCATCATTAAGTTTGCTGATGACACAATAGTGGTAGGCCAGATCACTGACAATGATGAGACAGCCTATAGGGAGGAGGTCAAAGACCTGGCGTGCCAGGACAACATCCTCTCCCTCAATATGAGCAAGACAAAGGAGCTGATCATGGACTATAGGAAAAGGAGGGCCGAACAGGTCTCCATCAACATCAACAGGGCTGAAGTGGAGCGAGTCTAGAGTTTCAAGTTCCGTGGTGTACACATCACCAACGAACTATCATGGTCGAAACACACCAAGACAGTTGTGAAGAAGGCACGACAAAACCTTTTTCCCCCTCAGGAGACAAAAAATTGTTGGCATGGGTCCCCAGATCCTCAAAAATGTATACTGCTGCACAATCGAGAGCATCCTGATTGGTTGCATCACAGCCTGGAATGGCAACTGCTCGGCATCTGACAGTAAGGCGCTATAGAGAGTAGTGCGTACTGCCCAGTACATCACTGGGGCCAAGCTTTCTGACATCCAGGACCTATATACTAGGCGGTGTCAGACGAAGGCCCAAAAAATTGTCAAAGACTCCAGTCACCCAAGTCATAGACTGTTCTCTTTGCTACCGCACGGCAAGTGGTACCGGAGCGCCAAGTCTAGGAACAAAAGGCTACTTAACAGCTTCTACCCCCAAATGGCCATCCGGACTAACTACATTGATCCCCCCCCCACACATTGACTTGGTACCGATACCCCCTGCATATGTAGCCTCGTTATTGTTACGGCATTTTCTTGTGCTTTTTGATAATTTTCTTAACTCTATTTCTTGAACTACATTGTTGGCTATGGACTTGAAAGTAAGCATTTCACAGTCTACACCTGTTGTATTTGGCGCATGTGACAAATACATTTTGATTTGATTCATGCCAGTCTGTTTTAGAGCAAGGGGGTAGACTGCTACTGGAGGACACCAGGATGGCCTGAAAATATTTTGGGTATGTCAGATTGTTCTGGAAATTCTCACATATAAACTTCAAGGGAAGGAGGATGTTTGACATGCTTTACATTTGTATCATAAACAATGTGTTAAAATCATGATGAAAGTGGGGGGATCTGTTTCAAGTATTGAGGATGGTAAAAGGATGCATTAGGAAAAGTGGAGCTGGTCAGAGTTACCCAAAGTTGTTTTGACTTATTGTGTGTCGAAAGAGTAGAACGAGAAGGCATTACGGCTCTACATCAACCTACAGTGCATTTTAAAAGTATTCACACCCCTTTTCCACATTTTGTTGTGTTATAGCCTGAATTTGAAAATGTTTAATAATGGGTCTTCTGTCGCTTGGCTACACACATTACCCCACAACGTGAAAGTGGAATTATGTTGTTTTTTTTAACAAAAAAAATGAAAAGGTGAAATGTCTTGAAATATGGTGAAATGTCAATGAGTTTTCAACCCAGGCTTATGGCAATCCTAAATACGTTCAAGGGTAAAAATGTGCTTAAGTCACATAATTAGTTGTATGTACTCACTCTGTGTGCAATAATAGTTTTTAACATTATTTTTGAATGACTACTTAATCTCTGTACCCCAAATATACAATTATCTGTAAGGTCCCTCAATCCAGCAGTGAATTGTCTACCACAAAGCCCAGGGAGGTTTTCCAATGCCTTGCAAAAAAGGGCACCTCTTGGTAGCTGGGTAAACATACAAAAAGCAGACATGGTGTAGTTATTAATTACACTTTGGATGGTGTATGAATACACCCAGTCACTACAAAGAGACAGGCGTCCTTCCTAACTCAGTTGCCAGAGAGGAAGGAAACCACTAAGGGATTTCACCATTAAGGCCAATGATGACTTTAAAACAGTTACATCATTTAATGGCTGTGATAGGAGAAAACTGAGGATGGGATCAACAACATTGTAGAATGGACCTCAGCACAGAAAAATACCTAGAGGAAAACCTGGTTCATTCTGTTTTCCACCTGACACTGGGAGATGAATTCACCTTTCAGCAGGACAATAACCTAAAACACAACGTCAAATCTACATTGGAGTTGCTTAGCAGGAAGACACTGAATGTGGCCAAGTTACAGTGTTGACTTACAGTGTTGACTACTTGAAAATCTATGGCAAAATCTGAAAATGGTTGTCTAGCAATGATCAACAACCAATTTGACAGAGCTTGAGCAATTTTAAAAGAATAATGGGCAAATATTACACCATCCAGGTGTGGAAAGCTGTTAGAGACTTACCCAGAAATACTCGCAGCTGTAATCACTGCCAAATGTACTTCAACAAAGTATTGACTCTGGGGTGTGAATACTTGTGTAAATGATATATTTCTGTATTTCATTTTCAATAAATTTGCAAACATTTCTAAAAACATGTTTTCACTTGACCATTATGGGTACTGTGTGTAGATGGGTGAGAGAAAAACCTCAAGTTAATCCATTATCAATTAAAGGTTCAACACAACAAAATGTGGAATAAGTCAGGGGTATGAATACTTTCAGAAGACACTTTATGGGGAAGATGTAGATTGGGCAACGTAGGTTTTTGAAGCAGAGCACCGTTAAAAGGAATAATCTCTGGATGTTGAGGCCTCGTGGTTTACAAAGGACTATACCAGGACTTTGTTGGAGCACGCTGTCTGAACCGCGTCGTGGACGGAAGAAAAGAGGAAATCCTGTCTGTATTATTGGCAAAGAGTATCTCCTTTCACATGTGAAGCTGGGATATGTGAGATACGAGGAGAGAGTTTTCGTGTCCAAGCTGTTGTTCTGCTGGAATTGTGTGTCCGGGAAGTAATGTTGATGAAGAATCTGAAGATTTACTGCATTGCAATTGTGCTGAAAAATCACATTCACAATTCCCTGGAGTGCCCAGTTAGGGTGAATGAGTTTGAAGTGGCAAGGGTCACTGCTGTACAGGAGGTCTCCACACAGAGGCAGCTGAAATACTGTAGTCGAAGGAGACTGGAGCTGAAGATATGGCGGTGGATGCCCCCGCAGCCTGTGGAGATTCAGTGTCATTAAACAGTTGAGGGAAACTGATATGCTGACAGTGAAGAAGGTAGAATTTGTGGCATTTATTGCACATGTGATTAATTGTACTTCCCAAACGAACAATAAGTCCAAGAAACTGGCCATAATTGTATCTGCGGCTGAAAGGTTCTTGGCTCTCCAGGACTTCACTGCAAACTTCATTGACATTTGAATCTGACTAAAGGATTACATAGATTTTTGCCTTTTGTTAATTATTTGAGAACAATATACTTAAAAATATATATTGTATACCACCCCGCACAGTGGGGGGCGGCATGCACCTCTAATATATGTTTGTGGACCACCATAATACCATAGAAGAAGAACCTCTGGGGTCACTAGAAAAAAGTTTGAAAGATAAGACGATCATGGAAAATACATTTCATCAATTAAAACAGACATTGGTGCTGTGACCCCTTCAAAATTCATAAGAAAAAAGTATCAACAGGCTTGAGACCAATCTCAGAGACTTTAGTTTCCAAGTCCCCTTCTGCTCCATTGGCACCAACGTGCATTTATGCACATTGCTGTAAAAATCTTCCTGAAACAGAATACGATGTGTCACCCAGGCCAGTCATATAAAATTTCTCAAATAATTCACATGCTAGCACACAATGCAGTGTACTGGGTCTCTTTCCACCTTTCATTGTTCTCCACAGGTGAAGCACAAGCTAGATATTCACCATGCCATGAAGAACAAAATGAACACTCAGTATTAGGAAGGTGTTCTGAACTGCCTACCGCTATCCCCTTGCTGTAAATAAAACACCTGGCTTCACCTGAAACACTGCTGTGAAGTGCCTTCCCGCCCTGCCTCTTAGTTGTGAGACATGTTACTTTATCCCAGAGAGTCATTATTTGAAAAATATACAGTACCAGTCCAAATTAGACACACCTACTCATTCAATGGTTTTTCTTTGTAGAATAATAGTGAAGACATTAAAACTATGAAATAACACATATGGAATCATTCAAAGTAGCCACCCTTTATTTGCCCTGATGACAGCTTTGCACACTCTTGGCATTCTCTCAACCAGCATCATAAGGAATGCTTTTCCAACAGTCTTGAAGGAGTTCACACATATGTTGAGCACTTGTTGGCTGCTTTTCTTTCACTCTGCGGTCCAACTCATCACAAACCATATCAATTGGGTTGAGATCGGGTGATTGTGGAAGCCAGGTCAGCACTTCATCACTCTCCTTGATCAAATAGCGCTTACACAGCCTGGAGGTGTGTTTTGGGTCATTGCCCTGTTGAAAAACAAATGATAGTCCCACTAAGAGCAAACCAGACGAGATAGCGTATTGCTGCAGAATGCTGTGGTAGCCATGCTGGTTAAGTGTGCCTTGAATTCTAAATAAATCAAAGACAGCAAAGCCTCCCCACACCATCACACCTCCTCCATGCTTCACGGTGGGAATCACACATGCAGAGATCATCCATTCACCTCTGAGTTTCACAAAGACACAGTGGTTGGAAGCAAAAATCTCAAATTTGGACTCATCAGACCAAAGGATAGATTTCCACTGTCCATTGCTCATGTTTCTTGGCTCAAGCAAGTCTCTTCTTATTATTGGGGTCCTTTAGTAGTGGTTTCTTTGCAGCAATTCTACCATGAAGGCCTGATTCACGCCGTTTCCCATGAACAGTTGATGTTGAGATGTGTCTGTTGCCTGAACTCTGTGAAGCATTTATTTGGGCTGCAATCTGAGGTGCAGTTAACATTAATGAACTAATCCTCTGCAGCAGAGGTTACTCTGGGTCTTCCTTTTCTTTTCCTCATGAGAGTCAGTTTCATCATAGCGCTTGATGGTTTCTGCGACTGCACTTGAAGAAACTTTCAAAGTTCTTGAAACGTTCCTGATTGACTGACCTTCATGTCTTAAACTAATGATGGACTGTCATTTCCCTTTGCTTATTTGAGCTGTTCTCTGCATAAAATGGACTTGGTCTTTTACCAAATATTCTGTATACCACCCCTACCTTGTCACAACACAACTCATTAAGGTGGTTGAGAGAATGCCAAGAGTGTGCAAAAATGCTTTGAATACTTTGAAGAATCTCAAATATAAAATATATTTTGATTTGTTTAACACTGTCTTGATTACAACATGATTTTATATGTGTTATTTCATAGTTTTGATGTCATCACTATTTTTCTAGAATGTAGAAAATAGTAAAAAAAAAAAAAAAAAGCTGGAAGTAGGTGTGTCCAAACTTTTGACTGGTACTGTGCATAAGATAGACAATGACACATTTGGCAATTAATTAGGTCACAAAAAAATCTGGCCATCTTTCCACTTGGTTACAAACACAGCATTAGCCCATTAATATAAAAGGCCTTCTATTAAAGGGGAAATCTGGGAGTCAAAGAACAATAAAGCAATACCCTGCCACTTTTCTTCAAATCAAATCAAATCAAATCAAATGTATTTGTCACATACACATGGTTAGCAGATGTTAATGCGAGTGTAGCGAAATGCTTGTGCTTCTAGTTCCGACAATGCAGTAATAACGAACAAGTAATCTAACTAACAATTCCCCAAAAAACTACTGTCTTATACACAGTGTAAGGGGATAAAGAATATGTACATAAGGATATATGAATGAGTGATGGTACAGAGCAGCATAGGCAAGATACAGTAGATGATATCGAGTACAGTATATACATATGAGATGAGTATGTAAACCAAGTGGCATAGTTAAAGTGGCTAGTGATACATGTATTACATAAGGATGCAGTCGATGATATAGAGTACAGTATCTACGTATGCATATGAGATGAATAATGTAGGGTAAGTAACATTATATAAGGTAGCATTGTTTAAAGTGGCTAGTGATATATTTACATCATTTCCCATCAATTCCCATGATTAAAGTGGCTGGAGTAGAGTCAGTGGCATTGACAGTGTGTTGGCAGTAGCCACTCAATGTTAGTGGTGGCTGTTTAACAGTCTGATGGCCTTGAGATAGAAGCTGTTTTTCAGTCTCTCGGTCCCAGCTTTGATGCACCTGTACTGACCTCGCCTTCTGGATGACAGCGGGGTGAACAGGCAGTGGCTCGGGTGGTTGATGTCCTTGATGATCTTTATGGCCTTCCTGTAGCATCGGGTGGTGTAGGTGTCCTGGAGGGCAGGTAGTTTGCCCCCGGTGATGCGTTGTGCAGACCTCACTACCCTCTGGAGAGCCTTACGGTTGAGGGCGGTGCAGTTGCCATACCAGGCGGTGATACAGCCCGCCAGGATGCTCTCGATTGTGCATCTGTAGAAGTTTGTGAGTGCTTTTGGTGACAAGCCGAATTTCTTCAGCCTCCTGAGGTTGAAGAGGCGCTGCTGCGCCTTCCTCACGATGCTGTCTGTGTGAGTGGACCAATTCAGTTTGTCTGTGATGTGTATGCCGAGGAACTTAAAACTTGCTACCCTCTCCACTACTGTTCCATCGATGTGGATGGGGGGGTGTTCCCTCTGCTGTTTCCTGAAGTCCACAATCATCTCCTTAGTTTTGTTGACGTTGAGTGTGAGGTTATTTTCCTGACACCACACTCCGAGGGCCCTCACCTCCTCCCTGTAGGCCGTCTCGTCGTTGTTGGTAATCAAGCCTACCACTGTTGTGTCGTCCGCAAACTTGATGATTGAGTTGGAGGCGTGCGTGGCCACGCAGTCGTGGGTGAACAGGGAGTACAGGAGAGGGCTCAGAACGCACCCTTGTGGGGCCCCAGTGTTGAGGATCAGCGGGGAGGAGATGTTGTTGCCTACCCTCACCACCTGGGGGCGGCCCGTCAGGAAGTCCAGTACCCAGTTGCACAGGGCGGGGTCGAGACCCAGGGTCTCGAGCTTGATGACGAGCTTGGAGGGTACTATGGTGTTGAATGCCGAGCTGTAGTCGATGAACAGCATTCTCACATAGGTATTCCTCTTGTCCAGATGGGTTAGGGCAGTGTGCAGTGTGGTTGAGATTGCATCGTCTGTGGACCTATTTGGGCGGTAAGCAAATTGGAGTGGGTCAAGGGTGTCAGGTAGGGTGGAGGTGATATGGTCCTTGACTAGTCTCTCAAAGCACTTCATGATGACGGATGTGAGTGCTACGGGGCGGTAGTCGTTTAGCTCAGTTACCTTAGCTTTCTTGGGAACAGGAACAATGGTGGCCCTCTTGAAGCATGTGGGAACAGCAGACTGGTATAGGGATTGGTTGAATATGTCCGTAAACACACCGGCCAGCTGGTCTGCGCATGCTCTGAGGGCGCGGCTGGGGATGCCGTCTGGGCCTGCAGCCTTGCGAGGGTTAACACGTTTAAATGTCTTACTCACTTCGGCTGCAGTGAAGGAGAGACCGCATGTTTTCGTTGCAGGCCGTGTCAGTGGCACTGTATTGTCCTCAAAGCGGGCAAAAAAGTTGTTTAGTCTGCCTGGGAGCAAGACATCCTGGTCCGTGACTGGGCTGGGTTTCTTCCTGTAGTCCGTGATTGACTGTAGACCCTGCCACATGCCTCTTGTGTCTGAGCCGTTGAATTGAGATTCTACTTTGTCTCTGTACTGGCGCTTAGCTTGTTTGATAGCCTTGCGGAGGGAATAGCTGCGCTGTTTGTATTCAGTCATGTTACCAGACACCTTGCCCTGATTAAAAGCAGTGGTTCGCGCCTTCAGTTCCACACGAATGCTGCCATCAATCCACGGTTTCTGGTTGGGGAATGTTTTAATCGTTGCTATGGGAACGACATCTTCAACGCACGTTCTAATGAACTCGCACACCGAATCAGCGTATTCGTCAATGTTGTTGGCTGACGCAATACGAAACATCTCCCAGTCCACGTGATGGAAGCAGTCTTGGAGTGTGGAGTCAGCTTGGTCGGACCAGCGTTGGACAGACCTCAGCGTGGGAGCTTCTTGTTTTAGTTTCTGTCTGTAGACAGGGATCAACAAAATGGAGTCGTGGTCAGCTTTTCCGAAAGGGGGGCGGGGCAGGGCCTTATATGCGTCGCGGAAGTTAGAGTAACAATGATCCAGGGTCTTTCCACCCCTGGTTGCGCAATCGATATGCTGATAAAATTTAGGGAGTCTTGTTTTCAGATTAGCCTTGTTAAAATCCCCAGCTACAATGAATGCAGCCTCCGGATAAATCGTTTCCAGTTTGCAGAGAGTTAAATAAAGTTCGTTCAGAGCCATCGATGTGTCTGCTTGGGGGGGGATATATACGGCTGTGATTATAATCGAAGAGAATTCTCTTGGTAGATAATGCGGTCTACATTTGATTGTGAGGAATTCTAAATCAGGTGAACAGAAGGATTTGAGTTCCTGTATGTTTCTTTCATCACACCATGTCAAGTTGGCCATAAGGCATACGCCCCCGCCCCTCTTCTTACCAGAAAGATGTTCGTTTCTGTCCGCGCGATGCGTGGAGAAACCCGCTGGCTGCACCGCTTCGGATTGCGTCTCTCCAGTGAGCCACGTTTCCGTGAAACAGAGAACGTTACAGTCTCTGATGTCCCTCTGGAATGCTACCCTTGCTCGGATTTCATCAACCTTGTTGTCAAGAGACTGGACATTGGCAAGAAGAATGCTAGGGAGTGGTGCACGATGTGCCCGTCTCCGGAGTCTGACCAGAAGACCGCTTCGTTTCCCTCTTTTTCTGAGTCGTTTTTTTGTGTCGCTGCATGGGAACCATCCCGTGGCGCTGGTTGTAAGGCAGAACACAGGATCCGCATCGCGAAAAACATATTCTTGGTCGTACTGGTGGTGAGTTGACGCTGATCTTATATTCAGTAGTTCTTCTCGGCTGTATGTGATGAAACCTAAGATGACCTGGGGTACTAGTGTAAGAAATAACACGTAAAAAAAACTAAAAACTGCATAGTTTCCTAGGAACGTGAAGCGAGGCGGCCATCTCTGTCGGCGCCGGTATGGCAGTTGCCATACCGCCTGGTATGGCAACTGCTCAGCATAAGGCGCTGCAGAGGGTAGTGCATACATATCACCGGGGGCAAGCTTCCTGCCATCCAGGACCTAGAAACTAGGCGGTGTCAGAGAAAGGCCCAAAATATGGTCAAAGACTCCAGTCACTCAAGTCATTGACTGTTCTCTCTGCTACTTCACGGCAAGCGGTACCGGAGCACCAAGTCTAGGTTCAAAAGGCTCCTTAACAGCTTCTAACCCCGAACCATAAGACTGCTGAACAATTAATCAAAATGGCTACCGGACTATTTGCATTGAACCCCCCCCCCCCCCCGCCCTTTATTTTTTACACTGCTGCTACTCGCTGTTTATAATCTATGCATAGTCACTTTACCCCTACCTACATGTACAAATTACCTTGACTAAACTACCCCTGCACATTGACTCGGTACCGGTACCGCTGTAGATAGCCTCATTATTGTTATTTTATTGTGTTACTTAATTTAAAAAATATATTTTTATTTATTTAATAAATATTTTCTTAACTCTATTTTCATAAAACTGCATTGTTGGTAGAGGGCTTGTAAGTAAGCATTTCACGGTAAGGTCTTCACCTGCTGTATTCGGCACATGTGACAAATAACATTTGATTTGATAAGCTATGGCCTACAGTGTTTCTTTTTTACAACATTGTGAACCAATAATTGAGTTTAACAAACTCATATTTTGGGTTCTGATGGGGTAAGACAGTTGAACTAAGCTCAGGAGGCTTTCATGTTATATTCTTCAATAACTAATGGCTATAATCAATTTAAAAGTCTAAAAATGGATGCACTAATGCCGGATTGCGCCCTTTACAGTTTAGCCTCTCTCTATTAGCTCACATGTGAGGTCAGAGCCGAATAACAGAACGGCCTGCATACACTTTTGCCTGTTATAAGTGTGAGGTTTAGATACAACAAAACACAAATTAGAAGCTATAAAGTACTGATGGCTTTTAATCCATTTCTTTGTTACCAAGAGACAGCCATCAATATCATAATCCCATTAGGGGATTTTGAAGAAGTAGCCTATCTAGTAGCCTACAGCCATGAGCCTAAGTCAAGGAGGCAATATAGTGAAAATAGGCATATAAAGCCCAATGAAACCTTTTTTCTTCTCCTAAATCTTCATTTAATAAACTGACCATGGGTACAGTCAGAGGCATATATTTCGCTTGTCTCAGCCTGTCATGTTGTCCCTTGGTCCCATTGATTGGTCCCCATGTAGCCATACCAGAAAGAGAATTGGATACATTACAGACTAACGTTACTCTACATTGGCCAAAAGATTTTAAAACGATTAAGAATCCTGCATGCTGAGGATACACAACCTATTAACGTTTTTGAACGCCTACAAGGCTCTGAAAACGTTTGAAATATACATATAAATAGACGATAGGCTACACACCTCTCGATCAGAGCGTTTTGTTTGCAGTCAAGGAAAATCTGTTACAATCTGCTCCATTTGTAACTAATCTGAATTATCCACAAAGCGTCTGTGACAACCACCCGGAAGCAACCAAGGGAAAACTTCCGCAGGTCGGAATGCTCCAAGTTTCAGGCAGGGATTTTAGTTAATCTTTTTTTTTATATTCAACGGTTTTGAGACGTGATACCCATGCACAATTGAATTTGTTATGAAAATTATAATTTAGGAATTTGCTTCTCATTAATGAAATCATGCAATGTTAAAATAATGTGTGTTTTAAAAAATATATGTTTCGTGGACCCCCCCTCCCACTAGCGCAGTTTACTGTCAAGATAGAGTAGTTTCTTCTTAGCACAAGGGTGGCAAAACACCTATATTTTGCTCAGTGATAGTCCAATATGTTGCTAGTTTATTAACCAGTATGCACGATTTAATTGTAGTTTCGATAAATATAGCAACATGTTGTTGAACGAATCAAATGTCAGTCTAGAGAAATAAAATATTGACGGCTCGCGAAATGGTATCGACTGTCAAGTCTGGTCATGGCGTCTGAATTTTGGCGCTAGCTAGATAGCGTTAGTGTGGACGTCACATGCACATGCCAAGGTACTTTAACGTTAACTGTATATTGTTTTTAGTTCAACACTAACCGAACTAGTACCTACTAGATAACTAGCCAGTCTTACTGACATATCCAGGGATTTAATGAAAGCGCAATATGAACTTCCCCTCGGGCGTTCTATTGGTTTCTACATCATGCTGAAATTCCATTGACGTCCTCCGCTAGCTAGCTAACGTTAACTGGCTAGTTCTCTGCAGTTCAGATACCCACTGAAAACGTCTGTTGCAAAAGTAAAGGACAGTCTTGCTAGCTTGCTCTACTGTCATTTCTACTCAAGCAAGGCATGACATAATGTATAGTAGACTAGTCTTCATGTGTTGTCTTTTATCAGGATGGTGGACACCAAACATGTGTTCCAAGTGTCTGGGATCAAGAATCTCCAGAAGAAGGGAAAGTTGCTCCATGGAATCGTTCAACTGGGTGGAAAGTACATTGGTGGCTCTGTAAGTGTTGACATCATAGCTACGGGCTTTCCCGCTCAACCCTCACTCTCCCCTTTTTTTATAAGCGGAAAATAGCACCAAAGGCCAGGATGTGAGACAGCCATTATGAGAGCTGGATGGCACCTGTCACTGTCAAGACAGTTAATTGAGGAAAAGATGAACAGTGGGTGATTAGTCCTGAAAACTGACCTTAATTGGTTTCTGATATTGGGATGTATTTTTGACTCAGTCATTTTATCCTTGCCCTCAATTGGCTCTTATTATAGTTACTGTACATTTGCCTCCAGTCTCAGGGGCACACAATGTGCTGCAAAGTTCGTATCCCTTTATCCCCGCCATGACTCTGCGGGAAGGTCACGGCAAGAACGGTCACTGGTCAGTTTAGAACTTTAGTTGCTGACCTCTTGCTATCCGTTGTTTTGTTTTCTATGTACTAGGCCTATATCAAATGAGTTGGCCGACCGCGTAGGATATTTTCAATGCCACCAAAACATCACGCTTTTATTTAGATGTTTTGCCTTGGTGGAGTCAAACGCAGATGTGTTGATCTTCCAGGTTTATAAAGACGGAACTACCCATCTGATTGTCACCCGTGAGCTGCCGAGTGAGAAGTTCATGGCAGCCTGTGCAGGAGGTAAGTGATGATGAACGTAGGCGTTACACTTACTAGGTGTTCTGTAAACTGAGTGTACAAAACATTAGGAACACTTGCACTTTCCATGACAGACCAGGTGAAAGCTATGATCCCTTATTGAATGGGCAATACAAAATATTTAGGTGCTTTTGAACGGGGTATGGTAGTAGGTGCCAGGTGCAGCGCTGCTGGGTTTTTCACGCTCTACAGTTTCCCGTGTGTATCAAGAATGGTCCACCACCCAAAGAACATCCAGCCAACTTGACACAACTGTGGGGGTCATTGGAGTCAACATGGGCCAGCGTCCCTGTGGAATGCTTTCGTCACCTTGTAGTCCATGCCGCTACGAATTGAGGCTGTTCTGAGGGCAAAAGGGGGTGCCACTCAATATTAGGAAGGTGTTCCTAATGTTTTGTACACAGTGTATTAGGTAGCAAGCTTTGACAAAGTCAGCTTGTACAGACTAGGGATTCCACAGCTTAATACTCTCATGGACCTTTCATAAGTAGCATTTTAATTATTTTGTGGTGTTTGTCGTTTCTCTTCCCTCTCTGTCAGGCAAATGGATCGTGACTCCAGAATATATTTTTGACTCTGTTAAGAATGGTTCGTGGCTGCCAGAGGGGCCCTATGAGTTGGACATTGTCTCCAAGGGGGGAGTCCCTGGGACCTCTAACCCAGTGAAGGTGTGGAGGGAGAGGGTGACCAGCAGGGCCATGGCTGGGGCCTTCGAGGGTTGGAGGGTCCTCCTGATGGTCAATGAGCCTACTCGCAGAGACATGCTCAGAAGGTGGTCTTTAGAATTGTAGTGGGCAGTAATGATGTGTGTGTGTATATATATGATATGTTTTAGCCATATGTAAGAGCCTACGCTTGAGTAACAGTAATAGACAATGAAGAAATGTCTGAGAATAGAATTCTAAATACATGTGTATTTAATGATTAATGAATTTGTAAAATGAATGGATTCACATTCAAGGCATAAAGCTTAAGTTACAAGCATTACAAGGCATTCCAAGCATATGCAGTGCATTTTGAAAGTATTCAGACACCTTGACTTTTTCCACATTTTGTTACGTTACAGCCTTATTCAAAAATGTATTCATGTATCCCATGTATTAAATGGTCTCTCCCCCCTCAATCTACACACACTACCTCATAATGACAAAGCAAAAAAGTTTAGACATTTTTGCACATTTATTAAAAACATAACTAAAATATCGCTTTTACATAAATATTCAGACCCTTTACTCAGTACTTTAAAGCACCCTTGGCACTAATTACATCCTTGAGTCTTCTTGGGTATGACACTACAAGCTTGGCACACTTGTATTTGGGGAGTTTATCCAATTCTTCTCTGCAGATACTCTCAAGCTCTGTCAGGTTGGATGGGGAGTGTCGCTGCATCAAGGATCTCTGTGCGTTGCTCTGTTCATCCTTCCCTCGATCCTGACAGTCTCTCAGTCCCTGCCACTGAAAAACATTCCCACAGCATGATGGTGCCATCACCATGCTTCACCGTAGGGATGGTGCCAGGTTTCCTCCAGACGTGATGCTTGGCATTCAGGCCGAAGAGTTCAATCTTGGTTTCATCAGACCAGAGAATCTTGTTTTTCATGGTCCGAGTCCTTTAGGTGCCCTTTGGCAAACTCCAAGCGGGCTGTCATGTGCCTTTTACTGAGGTGTGGCATCCATTTGGCCACTCTACCATAAAGGCCAGATTGGTGGAGTGCTGCAGAGTTGAACTCTGAGCTCTGACATAGTGGCCATTGGGTTCTTGGTCACCTCCCTGATCAAGGCCCTTCTCCCCCGATTGCTCAGTTTGGCTGGGCAACCAGATCTAGGAAGAGCCTTGGTGGTTCCAACTTTCTTCCATTTAAGAATGATGGAGGCCACTGTTCTTGGAGACCTTCAGTGCTGCAAAAAATGTTTTGATTCCCTTCCCAGATCTGTGCCTCGACACAATCCTGTCTCGGAGCTCTATAGACATTTCCTTTGACTTCATGGCTTGGTTTTTGCACTGTCATGCACTGCCAGCTGTGGGACCTATATATAGACAGGTGTGTGCCTTTCCAAATCAAGTCCAATCAATTTAATTTACCACAGGTGGACTCCAATCAAGTTGTAGAAACATCTCAAGGATGATCAATGGAAACAAGATGCACCTGAGCTCAATTTTGAGTCTTGTAGCAAAGGGTCTGAATACTTATGTAAACAAGGTGTTTTTTGTCACAATACTTGTTTTATCTTTGTCATTATGGGGTATTGTGTGTAGATTGATGGAAAAAAGTATTTAAAAAAATCCATTTTAGAATAAGGCTGTAACGTAGCAATGTGTGGAAAAAGTCAAGGGGTCTGAATACTTTCCCGAAGGCACCGTAGATCCTAAGGTTAACTTACAGGACAGAGCATGAACAAAGAGATGCACACTAGGCCAGAGGCCTAGGAAATGAGAACATGCAACCTTCCTCCATGGACTGGATACAGGATAAGAGTGAGAACAAAGGCATTTCCATTTCTAACATCCGAAGGTGTAACCTTTCAACCCGAAATAAACCACCATTGACATGTCAAACGTTACCAAGTTCACAGTAACCTCAACACTCCCAGGCACCGATCTCCACAGGGTGTCGCAGCGTCTTAAGAGCTTGTGCGACGGATGAGACCAATGTAAATGAGACCGAATTCCTGAGAAGACAATCGAACTCCTTTGCATGATAGTGTAATTCAGAGGTCACCCTGTACAGACACACATAAGAGATCGTCCATCCGTATAGATAGCATCAGTTATTCTCCGTGAACAAGTTTCAGATAGAGACCAAGCATTGAATTAATGCAATATCTTCCATCACACTAGTCCTCTGGATACTGTAACATAGAGATACATGTTGGCCCCTCAGAGGGGGAAGGGCTGACTAGTCTTTGAGCATTGATCTTTTTGTTCCTGTCACATTTTCCGTGCAGCTCCAGGTGACACATTAGGGCCAAGCCAGAATCGTCTTGAAATGAATTGACCTCAAACCTTATGCTTAGACATGTAAATGATGCATTTCTTGTCTTCTCAAAAATGTTGTGTCCTGTATTTGCTACATCATATATCAGACACACCTGTCACTTAATTTATCATGAACATATTTTTTTCAGAATCCTAAAAGCTGGGAAGGCCAATGTGTACTCGTACCCTCCTCCCTCCAATGCTGACGTGACACACGTGTTGACAAAACACGTCGCAGAGCATGTGAAGGCCCACAATGCACCGTGCTACTCCATAGAACACATGGCCCTGCATCTTTTTGGGGTAAATGTCTATGTAGATATCTGTTGATTAGCATAATTAACAATTACACCCAGTGAAAGGTTTGTATACTAAGGCTCAATCTAAGTGCTCTATCTTGTCTTCAGGAGGATGTGTGTTCTGATATGGGTTTAACCTGGACAGAGGGCCAGCCAGAGGAGACACAGGAGGCCAATGATGCACTCTCCACAGACTTTTCAGAGCTGGAGAGCGAGGCCAGGGACTACATCTCTCAAATAGGGGTGAGGGGCAGGTCTTTTCAAATCCGTCTATGTTTAGCAATGAAACGCAAGGTTTCCAATCATTGTTTTTCCGGGCGAAAACTCATGTCAGTCGTACAACTTTTTCAGTCGTCATTTTAATGACTGCATGTGTGACATTGTGGATGGCTCGTTTCATGCAGGAGCGGAAAAGACTCCCAGATATCCTGAGCTACTATGCCCCCGGACCGTACGCTCAGGTATGCAGATCTGCTCAAAGCGTCTACCATACATGCGTATTATACAACTGTAAATGAGTGTGTGACGTGTCAAAGGAGATCAGGTCATTCAATTTCCTTTATGTCAGGCGCCTCACTGAAAGGTGACATTTTGTGCATAGACGCATCATATCCGGGTCACCTGATTTAACCAATGCTGTCAGTTGATTGGTGAAGCGTGATTGGCAGAGCTATTAAAGGTAGTCTCTCACTGTCCCTCCGGCACCTTCCCAAGTGGATTTTCTTCCGATTGCTATTATAAACGGCCATGTAGTTCTTTTTCACATTTCCTAAGTTCATATTCAAGTGGGCAATAGATGACAGTTACCGAGATGACCTGATGAACTTCTGACGTCCTTCTCTTTCTCCACCCCAACTGCTCACGCCATTGTCATCTCTATTTTTTTTGTAGACTGCTGTAGCCAACTTCAGCAACGTGCAGAGCCTCACTGAGTGTGGTTTATTCACCCAAGCCCTAGAGGAGCTCCAGTTGTACCTGCTACCAGGGCAGCTCCCCCCAGCCCCATTCCTCCAGCCCCTCATGCGTCACGCTCTCCACGTAAAGACCACACAAACTGTTTGTTGTCCATTGTCAAAAAATCTAAACATGATTCCCTGGCTACTCATAGCTCCTCTTTCCCCATCCAGGGGGATGCCAAGCCTTTCTTTCTCAGCGAGTTCTGCATGGTTCTCCACAGCATCCTGAGGAACAACCCTCCCTGGGGTTCTCCAGCTAGCGGGACATTCTTTATGAAGGTGCTACAGTGTCCCCAGTGTCGAAAAGGAGTCTGGCCCCTTTTGGAGACATCACTCAGGTATAGAACACTAGAGAGACACCTATACAAAGGCCATAAACTGTATGTCCCAATAACGTCTGTTCAAAAGATTATTTTAACATGAGATGAGAAGTTTTAGAATACCTCATTCAATGTTTTTTCTACATTCTAGAATAATTGTGAAGACATCAAAACGATGAAATTACACATGGAATCAAGTAAGAACCAAAAATGTGTTAAACAAATCAAAATATATTTTATATTTGAGATTCTTCAAATAGCCACCCTTTGCCTTGATGACAGCTTTGCACACTCTTGGCATTCTCTCATCCAGCTGGAATGCTTTTCCAATGGTCTTGAAGAAGTTCCCACATATGCTGAGCACTTGTTGGCTGCTTTTTCTTCACTCTACGGTCCAACTCATCCCAAACCTTCTCAATATGTTTGAGGTCGGGAGTTTGTGGAGTCCAGGCCATCTGATGCAGCGCTCCATCACTCTCCTTGATCAAATAGCCCTTACACAGCCTGGAGGTGTGTTGGGTCATTGTCTTGTTGAAAAACAAATGACAGTCCCACTAAGCCCAAACAAGATGGAATGGCATATCGCTGTGTTCGTTAAGTGTGCCTTGAATTCTCAATGAATCACAGCCAGTGTTACTAGCAAAGCACCCCCACACCATAACACCTCCTCCTCCATGCTTTACGATAAAAAATACACACGTGGAGATCATCCATTCACCTACACCGCATCTCACAAAGACACGGCGGCTGGAACAAAAAAAGATCCAATTTGGACTCCAGATCAAAAGACACATTTCCACCAGTTTAATGTCCATTGCTCGTATTTCTTGGCCCAAGCAAGTCTCTTCTTCTTATTGGTGTCTTTTAGTAGTGTTTTCTTTGCAGCAAATCCCCCATGAAGGCCTGACTCACAGTCTCCGCTGAACAGTTGTTGATGTTGAGATGTGTCTGTTACTTGAACTCTGAAGCATTTATTTGGGTTGCAATCTGAGGTGCCGTTAACTCTAATGAACTTATCCTCTGCAGCAGAGGTAACTCTGTGTCTTCCATTCCTGTAGCGGTCCTCATGAGAGCCAGTTTCATCATAGCGCTTGATGGTTTTTGCAACTGCACTTGAAGAAACTTTCAAAGTTCTGGAAATGTTCCATATTGACTGATCTTCATGTCTTAAAGGATGGACTGTTGTTTCTCTTTGCTTATTTGAGCTGTTCTTGCCATAATATGGACTTGGTCTTAACCCTATTCGGTATATCTTCTGTATACCAACCATACATGGTCACAACGCAACCGATTGGCTCAAACGCATTAAGATATTCCACAAATGAACTTTTAACTTTTAAGGCACACCTGTTAATTGAAATGCATTCTAGGTGACTACCTCATGAAGCTGGTTGAGCGAATGCCAAGAGTGTGCAAAGCTGTCATCACGGCAATGGGTGGCTATTTGAAGAATCTCAAATATATTTAAACACTTTTTTTGGTTAGTACGTGATTCCATATGTGTTATTTCATAGTTTTGATCTCTTCACTATTATTCTACAATGTAGAAAATAGTCAATATAAAGAAAAACCCTTGAAAAAAGCAGGTATTCTGGCGACCGTGTCAGTGTGCATGCACCCGGCCCGCCACAGGAGTCGCTAGACTGCGATGGGACCCGGACGACGCTGGGCCAATTGTGCGCCACTTCATGGGTCTCCCGGTTGCAGCAGGCTGCGACACAGCCTGGGATCGAATCCGGATCTGTCGTGACCCAATAGTACTGCAATGCAGTGCCTTAGACTGCTGCGCCACTCGGGAGCCAATCCTTCTCCTTTTCATGTTGTACCCATCTTCCTCCTTTTGGTGTCTCTGTTTCTCCAGGTTCTGCATGGGTAGCAAGCCCTGTCACTCACTCCCTAGCCCCGCCTCCCCAGAGCTGCTCCGCTTCCATGGTGACCTGCAGGCCTTTATGCTCGAGCTCTTCAAGTGTGACATGCACTCCGCTAGCAAAGGGTAATCCCCACCGATGGGACACAGGCATATATTGGCGTAATGTAGAAAACAGGCGTCACTTACTTGAAACAACTTCGATAGTTCCAATCAACGTCATGCACCACAGACACGACACTGGATATTTCAACATGTTCTCCGTCTTCCCTCAGAGAGGCGGGAGGCTTGCGGTCGTCCGTCCTCTACAGGGTGTTCTGGAGCTTGTGGGAGCACTCGACGCTGGCCTCCAAGGCCGTGCAGCAGATCGCCCAGCTCTTGGTCCAGGCCTCATTGTGGGAACGCTCTGTCTCGGAGGTAAACCTGGACACGTTCCCAAGTCCCTGTTCCTGTCCTCACCAACATTCCAGTCACATACAGTAGGCCTACATCCCTGTCCCGCCCATAGTTCAGTTCAAAGTCGATTCTGAACTTGCAACGGTTCCCAAATTGTGGGGTGCTGTGTCAGCAGGGGAAGTGCAGGGGTCTTTTATAAATAAATAAAAATTGGGGTGGGGGGGGACTCAGTTCCTCTTGTCATGTTAGTCATTACAGACCTTAGAGATATTTGTAACTTATAAGAAATGCCCAGATCAACTAGCCCATGTCAGCTGTTTTTGTTTGTTGTTGTTTTTTTTAGGTATTTTAAGCCGTAGATATTGTTGTAATACATTTTTTTTGTCACATGAATAGACATGAGACAAGCCTAAATGTGTAGGGTTGCAAGAAAATTTGCTTTAGAACTGCAACATTTTCTTTGCTCCCATGGTAACATTTGTAGAATTGCAGGCAATCTAAACCTGAAACCTGCAAAATTCTCTCCACCAACAAGAGGGGTGTGAACAGTGCTTGTGCACATAGAAATAGAGTGGTGCGGGGAAGAATTGCAGGAATTGTAATGGAATTGGGCCCTCACTCTGGTCCAGCTAACTACCCATCTCTGTTTTTTTGTGCTGTGGTTGCTTGCGTAGGGTCAGGAGAGGGACTGTGAGAGAGACCGGAGGCAGACGCTGGTGCTGACCCTGCAGGACACGCTGGGCGTGGTGGTGGACTACTGGTGGCAGGAGTACAGCCGCCTCAACCGCAGCCTGGTGGACAAAGGCCTGGAGGACCTGGCTCAACACATCGCCATCCTCTGTCAGGGTACTACGCTACACTGCACGCAGGTCTGAGGCTCCGTCCCGAGCGGCACTCTGTTCCCGATTTATAGTACACAACGTTCGCACTACCTGTGGACCCCTGGTGAGAGGTAGTGCACTGTATAGGGAATCGGGTACCATTCGGGACGCAACCAGTCTGACACACAGCAGCACAGTTTTAATCATGTGTTCTAACTGCTCCCGTGTTGATGTGGATGGTATTCTTCCTGCCCTCAGACCTGCCCCCGGATGTCCTCCAGACGTTTGTTCCCGGGATGGTCCCAACTAGGCTACGGATGGTCACGGCAGACGCCATCTTTAGAAACGTGTGCTGCAGGAACGGCATCATCATAGGAGCAGAGCCCATCTCGCTAAGGAAGATTGTACGTTTTGGCCAAGCCTACGTTAGAATGTGTTTGGTTTCCCCGTCTTGGCTCTTGTGTCCAGGTGTAGTACAAGTGCAACAGCGGTACAGTGTATTGGAGCTCTGTTGCACATACAGGCCAGTTATTTTGCTGGGATCAGATTCTCCTGCTGCTGTCCTCATTGCTGGGCCTCTCACTGTCACAGCTGATAACGCTGGTGTCTTTATTTCTCTGTCTAACATACACGCACACACCTCCTATACTACAGACCCTCTCTATAAAGACCCTCTCCTTCATCTTACTGTGTGTGTGTGTCCTGACAGGTGTCCTCCTACCTGCCAGCCCTGGGGAGGCTGTGCGCGGTCAGGACAGGTGGCTCCAGAGTCCCCCGGGCAGACAGTGGGGGCCCTGGGACTGAACCCACCTCCTACAGCTGGAGCACCCAGGGGACTGATACAGGGTGAGTCTGTGCCCCCGCTGACCACTCCAGTCAGGCTAGAGGCCATACAACCAACCTCCCTGAGGAAGGTGTAGAGGGGGGAAAGCTGTGTGGATGGGAGAGGTGAGAAAGGGAGATGTGGTGAAATGAGGGAAAAGAAGGAGGGGGTGAGAGGATGCCATAGGAGAGTGTGAGAGAGCAGGTCAGAGGGAGTGTGGAGATGTGGAGTCCTCAGTGGGCATGCGTCTTCACATGCCTATGTATCAGAGATTACAGGAGAGGTGCAGAGAGCAGGTTAGAGGCCCTACAACTAGGCTTCTCTGGACAGACTGATGGCTCACCTCTCTCCCCTGCCCCCCCCCCCCCCCCCCCCCCCCCCGGCACAGACACGGGGTGGCAGGGCCCGCTGGGGATGAGGTTCACCTCAAGGCTAGCAGCTCACTCACCGACCAGCCTCGGCCTCTTTTCCCCTCAAACACTTTATTCACCAACATTCACCAATAGAAAATCAAAAGACAAGTTATTTTGTTACCTCACCTTACAAAAATATATATTTTTCAATTAATGATTGTGTATTACTTAGAGAGTTGGGGTGAGGGGATCGTATGATATAGATGATTTGGTTTAGAAAGCTGAGGTAGCATGTGAGTGAGAGGCCATGAATATGCCTTAGATAAAGTGTGTGATGAGGAGAGTCCCTCTCTTGCTCTCCTCAGCTCTTCCTGTAAGGACAGCTTGCCATCAGGGCACAAGTCCAGACAAAGGCTGGCGGGAGGCTCTCCATAATTGAAGCCCTGTTTCCTCCTGCTGGCTTAATCAAGCAGAGCTTATTGCTTTTCTGTTTGAGCCCGTTTGGGTTTGTCATTCTCTGTATCGCTCTCTCGCCCTCTCTCAACACATGTTACTGTAGTCTAGCAGTTAGAGCGTTGGGCCAGTAACCGAAGAGTCCCGTGTTCGAATACGCGAGTCGACAAGTTGAAAAATCTGCCGACCTGTCTTTGAGCGTGGTACTTAACCCTAATTTGCTCCAGGAGCGCCGTACTAATATGGTTAACCTTGTAAAACAACACATTTCACTGCACCTATCCGTTGTGTGACAATAAAACATATATTTTTGTATTTATTATTTTACTACAGCACAGTGAATCACAGCATCCCTTAAAGGCATAGTAGGCAGCTTTTTTGGCGACCTGAACAATTTCACGTAGAATGTGTGTTAAAGATCTGTTATGCACAGCCGCGAGCTGCCTAGTGACACGAGCCTACCAGACGAGCAAAATTGCTTGCCTCGAAGCGAGCATAGAAGTAACACTGAAGCATGCATGAGAGCATCAGCTGTTCTGGACGACTGTGTGATCACGCTCTCCGTAGCCGATGGGAGTAAGACCTTTAAACAGGTCAACATTCACAAGGCCGTGGGGCCCAGACGGATTACCAGGACGTGTAATCCGAGCATGCACTGACCAACTGGCAAGTGTCTTCACTGGCATTTTCAACCTGTCCCTGACTGTGTCTGTGATACCCACATGTTTCAAACAGATCACCATAGTCCCTGTGCCCAAGGTCACTAAGTTAACCTGCCTAAATGACTATTGACCTATAGCACTCACTTCTGTAGCCATGAAGTGCTTTGAAAGGCTGGTCATGGCTCACATCAACACCATTATCCCACTCCAATTTGCATAGCGTCCCAACAGATCCACAGATGATGCAATATCTATTGCACTCCACATGGCCTTTTCCCACCTGGACAAAAGGAACACCTACCTGAGAATGCTGTTCATTGACTACAGCTCAGCGTTCAACACCATCGTGCCCTGAAGGCTCATCACTAAGCTAAGGACCCTGGGACTAAACACTTCCCTCTGCAACTGGATCCTGGACTTCCCAATGGGCCGCCCCCAGGTGGTAAGGGTAGGTAACAACACATCTGCCACGCTGAACCTACACGGGGGCCCCTCGGGTGCGTGCTCAGTACCTCTTGTACTCCCTGTTCACCTATGACTGCATGGCCAGGCACGACTCCAACACCATCATTAAGTTTGCAGATGACACAACAGTGGTTGGCCTGATCACCGACAGACGATGAGGTCGCCTTTTGGGAGGAGGTCCGAGACCTGACCGTGTGGTGCAAGGACAACAGCCTCTCCCTCAACATGATCAAGACAAAGGAGATGATTGTGGACTACAGGAAAAGGAGGACCGAGCACGCCCCCATTGTCATCGACGGGGCTGTAGTGGTACATGTTGAGAGCTTCAAGTTCCTTAGTGTCCACATCACCAACTATCATGGTCCAAACACACCTAGACAGTCGTGAAGAGGGCACGACAATGCCTATTACCCCTCAGGAGACTGAAAAGATTGGGCATGGGTCCTCAGATCTTCGAAAGGTCTATAGCTGCACCATCGAGAGCATCCTGATTGATTGTATCACCCACTGCCTGGAATTGCAACTGCTTGGCCGCAAGACACTACAGAGGGTAGTGCGTACGGCCCTGGGCCAAGTTTCCTGCTGTCCAGGACTTCTATACCAGGTGGTCAAAGGAAGTTTCAAAAAATTGTCAAAGACTCCAGCCACCCTAGTCTCTCTGCTACCGCACGGCAAACAGTACCGGAGCGCCGAGTCTAGGTCCAAAAGGCTTCCTAACAGCTTCCACCCCCCAAGCCATAAGACTCCTGAACAGCTAATCTAATGGCTACCCCAACCCCTGTTTTACCCTGCTGCTACTCTCTGGTTATTATCTATGCATAGTCACGTTAACTCTACCTACATGTACATATTACCTCAATTACCTCGACTAACCTGTGCCCCCCGCACATTGACTCTGTACCGGTACTCCCTGTATGTAGCCTCGCTACTGTTATTTTACTGCTGCTCTTTAACTATGTTACATTTTTACTTTACATATATTTTTCTTAACTGCGTTGTTGGTTAAGGGCTTCTAAAAAAGCATTTCACTACACCTGTTTTATTCGGCCCATGTAACACATAAAATTAGGTTTGATTGTACACCAGCTGAAAATACAATTTGTGCTTATTGAAAATGTATTTGGTACAATTCTATTTAAAAAAATATCTTTTTTATTATTACAAAACATATACACACACAAATGACAGCATACGCACACAAACAACATCATCACACCTGCCCAGACCCACATGCTCACACCATCTCCAGCGCCTGCATCACTCTCCGCCACATGGCCTCAAACTGCACCATTTTGTTTCTCTCAGTAGCCCACCCACTTTCAACATTTTGGATAATAAAGCATTGACCTTTCCATTGTGTTATCAGTAGAGGATTGGTTGATTTCCAGTTAAGATCATCCAACCCATCAGGTATCTCACTACACCCTCATATGCCATGCCTTGAACATATGCAGACTGACAGTCAGTGAGTCAGTGAATTGACATTGTAATACTTCTGACAGCCAACTTTCTAGCTGAGCCCATAACTTTTGGACTTGATAATATTCCCAGAAGGCATAGACAATTGAATCCTTGTTAGTTTTACACTTAAAACGTGACTCTGCCGTCGTGCTGTAGAATTGGTGAATGTTGTGAATGTTGTCGCTTGTATAATACATTCTATACATTAGTTTTATACAGTATTTTCGTTAACTGTCATTTTGTCAATGTTCCAACATTCCCTCCATCTTGTGCCAATATCAGTTATTTTTAATTCATGGTTCCAATATTTTTTTCCCTAAGAGGTTGTCAGTTGGATAGGCTCTCTGCAAGGTAAGATATACAAAACCTATCATATGACCATACTTTTTTGACTCGGTAAGATTCCCTCAAGATTGTCCTGATGTCCCAAACATTTCAAATGGAATTTTCGTGATATGAAAGATAAGTTGCATGTATTTGAAAATATCTACATTGGTCAGTCCAAAATAGCTTTTTACAATTATTTCCTATTACAAAGTCATTTACGGTTTCTATGCCTTTAGCATTCCATGTGGACCAATTTATTGGTGAATTCTGAAAAGCTTTCTGGTTTTGTGTTCTACCCGGTAATTAATTGCATACACCTGGTGTCCCAGGTCTAAATCTGTCCCCGATTAGAGGGGAACAATGGGTGGGGGGAGCAGTGGGACTGGCTTCAAGGTCCAGAGTTGAGTTTGAGGGCTCTACACTATTCATTGCCTGTTTTGTTACTTCTTAGAATTTTTGCAACCAGGAAATGGCGGAGCAATTTCTGCCTATTGTAAAACATTTTTAAAATGAAAAACTGTTTTTTTTATGATTAAAAAATAACCATTTAGAAAGCCTCAAATGCAATTTAACAAAAGCAATGTCAGTTGTGGAAGGGTTTCTTATGTTGCTGCCTCTCTGATTCTGAGGTGATCTTTATCACACCGTGTGGGGTGGAAATGGCACTGGAGAGAGTCTGCTGCCTGTGTGTGTTTTGTGTTAGTGAATGGCTTATTGTACAATGCCCCCGGGCTTGCAGTGATCCTGCACCCAGAGTGACAGAATGATAATCCTCTATAGTATGGACGATCATAGGGGAATGAGAGAGGCTCTCTCGCCAAGTCTGTTGCCCGTCTCCATGTGGACAGGGTACTTTTTGAGTTAAGTGGGATGAGATGAAAATGTTTCTCATACACACGCAGGCACTTCTGATCTCTTCACAGACTTGTCCCTGCTAATAACAAGCTACGTGACAGAACGTGTGTTCCTCCCACACTGTCGGGGAGATTCCGCCCGGGTTCTGAACAGCCCAATTACAGGGAACAAGCAGGCTTCCCTGTAGTAAAGCATGCCTCCCCCTCTCTCTCCTCTTCACTGTCACCCACATGTCAGACGTCCTGCTGGCAGCCAGGCAACAGGTCTCCCCTCCGCACACTCACTCACAGCACTACTGACAGCCATACAGCTATTAGCACTACGCAGCTTTGAAGAGCGCACTTTCACTACTTCGTCTTTATTTATTTCTCATAATCTCCTTTTCCCCCGTTGAAATGACTCAGTTGGGGTTTTACTTACTAGGCGGCGGAAAAGGGTCGGAAAAAGGACCTGTGACGCCTACGGAGCCGCCGTGTGTGGTAATTTGATCAAGCGTGTCGTCGCTAGCTAGATGGGATGGTGTTGCGGTATTCCACAGCCAGGACACACAGCACAGGCTGTAGTGTTATTGCTGCATGGCCAAACTGGTAATCTCTCCTTGACCACGTCATCATTAAATACTGTAGGAAATATTGAATTGCATTCTAGAGTATTAATTTACCCAGCGTCCTCCTTGGCGTTTACACTACCTCACAGGATCCATTTCCTCAGTGCAATTGGGTGTGACCTTAATTTAGGTTATTCTTCAAACGGGGGGGGACAGTGGAGATGAGTAACACACTGACTGCACTGTATTTGAGAGTATGGGCTTTAATAGGTGCACAGTGCTTCATAGTGACAGCCATTAAAAGACTGTGCTGAGAGTATCTCTTTGCCAGGGTCCTGGTAGTTGTCTGTTTGAATGAGGCACAGCACAGTGGCCCTGTACACACTGCTGCCACTGCTCTGTTACTCCGAGGATGTTCCATTGCTTTGTGCGCGTGTCCGTGTCTTCCTAACGTGTAGGATTACTAATCCCAGCTGTGAAAGGAAATTCCTCTCTATGGACATTCATTGTGGCAGTATTAAATAGTTTGAAGAAATGCCCGTCATCAGATGGCCATGACGATAATGTTTGATGTCAGATCTGACCCTGTCTCCCGTCTCTACCCAGAATGGCCAGCAGTCTGGTTAACGGAGCAGGTCTGGGCAAGGAGAACATCCCCAGAGGTCTCAACCGTGTCAACACAGCAGGTAACACACACACACGAACACACACACACACACACGCTTCTCTGCAGATTTGCAAGCAATTTTTTTTATTTTTCATAGACTGATGCACAGGACTAGGTCATCAGTAGAGCGAGGACACGAGAGCCTTGTCGTCCGTTTGAACTTAATGAAGAGCCCATTATGTATTTATAAAGCCATGGATTAGCAGATGGTGTAGCTATGTGGGTGGATTCAATAGGCTTTTCTCGTCTGTAACGAGTTCACCTTGTTTGCCACCTCTGGCATTCTCATTGAAATTCCACACACGGTTTATTTTTTGGATCTATTATTCACATTTTTTAGGGTAAAAAAATAAATAATAATCGCACGGATAAAAGAGAAACGTGGAAATAATGACAAAAGACAACACCACCACCACACGGGCACACAATTGGTCGTCAGATCCCCAGTTTAAGAATATTAAACACAGTAATTAGGGCTGTGCTGTGAAAGTGACTTACTACGTGCAGAACTTCCTGCACTTAAGAGGCTTGGCACTCTGTGTGAACTCTCTGAGGTGTCAGCGCTCATATCTCCCCTCTCACCTGATCAGAAAGGCCCTGCACCAGAGCCAGGGAGGTGGTGTCGGGGAGGGCAGGCAGGAGACTCCAGGCTGTTTGCATGTGTTGTTTTTCCACTACGTGATCTCTATACCGATGCGCTCAGCATACATTTTTGATGAACCATCAGCACATCTCTCTTTCTCTCGGACACACACACACACAGATTTCATATTGCTTTCCTATGAGCTATTTTTCTGTGCTGCATATCTCTAGCAGCTGAGAGGGGCTGTGGGTTTAGGAAGGTCGTTGTCTGTGCACTGGCAGTTCTACAGTCTCCTTGGTGTACGTGCTGTCCTGACTCCACTGTTGAGTTTCTTGGGTGCTACTAACATAGCTAGCATTGAGGAGAGCAGACTCTTACAGTAGGTGAGGTACAACATTAAAAAGTGGCATATTGTACCCCTGATTCCTGTTAGAACGCTCAATTGAAATCGCATCGCTATCCAGTGACCACCGTCTTGTGATGCTCTATACACACATCAAATCGGTTCCCTGTCGTATGTCACCGATCAAGCCCAGTTCACAACATTCTTACGCACTTTTTCAACTTCCACTGCAAGCCAGGTTTGGTGTTTTTATACAGTAGGATATTACCATCCAAGAGTGTACGAGGTTTTACATTCAGACATGGGTGTAAATGAATACTTGGCACTGTGTATAGTTTTCTAGCACCGTTCTGACAAATAGCGTTCTTATTGGAACCGATTGCCAGCGGCGTTTTGAACCAGCTTGCCAGTCAACACGCTGCACGGCTACACAGACAAAGTGGAGGGGGGGTTCAACACACACATTTAACTTTTCTATTAAAGAATGAAATGGGGGATTGTTAGAGGGATTTCTAGAAAAGGACAAGCGGATTTATCCATTCCGTGCTTTATAAATGCTGAGCATGCAATTACCCCTGTAATGGAGGCATTTCGTCCAAATTGGAGCCATTACAGTGATTTAACAGTGCGTGGATTGGGCCTGGCATTTGCGAGGATGTGTACACACGGGGAGCTGTGGAATGGGTGTTTTAATCACAGCGTTTTTAGAGGCTGTAATGGTGGAACACACTGTGCAGAACGCTGACCTGCCACAGTGCAGAACAACTCATTAAGGCCCACTTGGACTTCACTCTCTAGCCTAGTTATTGCTGTTTTTTGTTGTTGTTCCCCCCCCCCCCATGTGTATTATTCATTTTGAATTTTATGTTTATTCGATTTGGAGATCATTTATTTACATGGAAAGAAAGTGGTCTTATTTATCTGAGTTTCTTAACTGTTATTATAGGAAGATTGAGGAAGTAGCGCTTTATGAGGGAGAGGTTGCGTTGGAAACTGTGCTCATGTCGGCCATCTTGGCTCCAGTGTATTCCTCGCCGCATGGTGTGAGAATATTGGTATGGACCAGTAACTCAGAGAGGAGAGTGTGCAGTTGGGTTCACGGTACTGTTCTGGGAAGCTCCACCGCCAGATCCGATCCACCAGCACCGGCTGTCCCTTTTAAAATCCGGACTATTCCAATTGGACATAACGGACAGCACCGCATTTCAAAACCCATAACTGAGGAGAGGCAGGATTAATTTTGGATTTCCTGTGTTTTGGGCTGGCGAGAGGCAACGCACCGAAGAGACGCTGGGTTGCTCTGGAAGGGAAGGTGTTTTTTCGAGGAGGGAGCTGGGGCATGATACAGCAGGGCAACTGGCACTGGAGATCTGAAATATATTCCACAACACAAGCTACCCTCTGCTTTGTGGCTTACCTCTGCATTTTGACACGAAAAAAAAGAAGAAAGAACAGTGAAACCATTCGCTGTTCCTCGTCCAGATGTTGTCGAAGCTCCAGATAAACAGCGTCTCTTTCTTTGCTGTCCCGCCCTTCAACCTCGTCGTCAGCTGGGAAAACACATTTAATGCGTCTAATGCAACCTCAAAGACACCTCTGGGAAGAAAGGAACTCTTCAAGTTGAAAGCGTCGAGCATTTTCAGTATTTCGCTGTGACTTGAAATGTAGCAAGCCTCTGTTCCTCTCCCCTGCACTCTTGCATGTCCTGTCTCTGTCTGCCCTCTCCTCCCTTTCTCCCCTCGTTCCTCTCCTCCCACTCCCCATGCCCTGCTCTGTGCTCCAGTGAAGCCTCTGTATGGCCAGGCAGGCTAGTAAAGCATTTATTAGGAATTCTGCAGTCCTGTATTATACTGGCAAGCAAAGAGGCACTCATGCTTGGCCTTTAACTTTCTTGTGAAGTTCAGCCATACATGAAAATAGGGGGTA
Source organism: Oncorhynchus kisutch (assembly GCF_002021735.2). Classification (NCBI taxonomy): domain Eukaryota; kingdom Metazoa; phylum Chordata; class Actinopteri; order Salmoniformes; family Salmonidae; genus Oncorhynchus; species Oncorhynchus kisutch. Next base: position 44,628,915 of record NC_034181.2, on the reverse strand, counting down.
CTGTCCCTCCTAATATATTCCTGATTTAATATTGTATCAAAAAGAGAGCGGGGGGGGGAATGTAAATATGTCTTTTGTGTCTGGGTGTTGTAGTTTGCTGATTAAATATCACGTGGTACGTTGGTAATGCCCAGTGGGAGCTTTTGAACCCTGGATGTGTGAAGAATCCTTTTTGGAGCCTTTGTGCCTGGGCTGTGTACCATAACTTCCTCCAGAGGAACAATACGTGACAGGAAGAGGCTCTTCTCACACTCACAGCCCATTTATTAACTTTGTGAAGCTCTGGTGTAAGTGGAAAATCCCTCTGTTCCCCCCCAAAAAAAGAGGGAGGAGAAAGAGCCCAATTCACTACCTTTTTTTAATGACTTTATTTAAAATAAATGTTTTTATCTCTCCCTGTTTGTCATCTCTCCTCTTAAATCGCATTCTCATTGGAGGTTCGCTGTTTCTTCTTTTTTTTTAGGTCAGTTTTTTTTTTGTGGTCTTTGGGGACATTTCTTCAGTACATTATTGGTGTGTGAGTGTAACAGGGGAACAATGGGTAAGACACACCCTAATTTTGGATTTCTTTTTTTTCCTCCTCTCCTCCTTTGTGCCCATTGACGCGGTCCTGGTGAAGGCGAGACACTCCTCCACAGAGCCTGCAAGAGGAACCAGGTTGAGACGCTGCTTCAGATCCTAGCACTTCCTGGGACCGACGTCAACGTGAAAGGTAGGTCACCCCCCCTCTCGCTGTTTCCACTTTAGGGTGTCGTGGAGCGATTTTAACGTGGAATTAGAGAAGGAAGGGAAAGAGAAGTGTGCGTCATCAGTGTAACCTTTAGCTAAAATGCGAAGGGTGTGTCTTGGAGGAACGGGGTGGGTTGGAGGTTAGATGTACAGTCTCTCTGCCAAGTGAATGTACTTCCTCTTATATTTCCACCTGTTTTTTTCCCTCCCAGGGCAAATATAATAACAGTCTTCCTTTTCAGTCCTTTTCAGTGGCTTATGCAGATGCAGCGTTAGTTTAATAGTTTAGATGCGTTGCTTGATGGTCGTCTAACATGCTAAGTGGAGATTGGGTGACCAGGGACGAAGAGTAAAACCAGAGACGTGATGGCGAAAAGGAAACGGGACAAACTGAAGGGCTTGGGAGTGGTGGGAGGACTAGTTTTAGTACGATCTCTATGCTCTAGTGACACGGAATGCAAGCCTGTCCCCATAACGAGGCCTCTGGTCTCCGAGACAGAGAACTCCTATTGTTTAACGTTAGAGCACAAGAACGATTACACCTACAGAATACGCCAACCTACCTACTGCACACTAGGTATAGATCTAGGCTTGTTTCTTCAGATCAATATAGATTTAAGCTAATATTACATTTTGGTGTGTGTCTAGCTTTGGATGTAGAGAAATTATTAGAGTATCCTAGATTATTTGCTTTTCAAATGAAAATATGGATATAATATGGATAGCTATGAAGATATTAGCAGTATAATATGTTGTTTGATGGTTGTCATAGTCGTCCATTTAACTCATAATGTAGAATTCAATCTTAAAAATATCATTGGATGACCGTTTTGTCTGTTGTGTGTGTATGTGCGCATATTTGTCTCTGTGTGTGCTACTACTTAGACCACGCAGGCTGGACGCCCCTGCACGAGGCGTGTAACCATGGCAGCCGTGCGTGTGTGGAGGCCCTGCTGCGCCACCAGCCCACTCCTCACCTGTACAGCCAGGTTGGTGGAGTCAGCCCCCTACATGATTCGCTGCTCGGTGGACACACGGACATCGCCATGATGCTCCTGCAGCATGCAGGTCAGTCAGCGCGCATGGTATGCCGAAACTTCTGTACTTTTTCCATTCTGGAACATATATATATCAAATCAATATCAAATCAAATGTTTTGTCTTATGCGCCGAATACAACCTTACCGTGAAATGCTTACTTACAAGCCCTTAACCATCAATGCAGTTCAAGAAATAGAGTTTAGAAACTAAAGTTTTAAAAAATCAAATAAACAGACAATAAAATAACAATAACGAGGCTATATATCAATCAAATTCAATCAAATGTATTTATAAAGCCCTTTTTACATCAGCCGATGTCACAAAGTGCTGTACAGAAACCCAGCCTAAAACCCCAAACGGCAAGCAATGCGCGGATGTAGAAGCACAGAGGGTACCAGTACCGAGTCAATGTGTGGGGGTACAGGTTAGTTGAGGTAATATGTACATGTAGGTAGGGGTAAACTGACTATGCATAGATAATAAACAGCGGGTAGCAGCAGTGTAAAAATACAGTGTGGGAGGGGGGGGTCAATGTAAATAGTCCGGTAGCCATTTTGATTAATTGTTCAGCAGTCTTATGGCTTTCGGGTAGAAGCTGTTAAGGACCCTTTTGGACCTAGACATGGCGCTCCGGTACCGCTTGCCGTGCGGTAGCAGAGAGAACAGTCGGACATGGGTGACTGGAGTCTTGGAAAAAGATGTTGGGCCTTTCTCTGACGGTTCGGTGCTAGAATTATTACTTTTGCTATTTCTGTCAAATGTGTCTCACATTGTATAGAGATTAAGAGGAACTCTCGAGACTTCTAAATATTTTTTGAAACTTCCCACTTTGAGCTGGATGTGTCAATGCAGAATTACTGTTTTACCTCAATTAGCCATGAAATCCCTAGTTTGAAAGCAGCTGTTTTTCTGGAAGCGGTGCTATGCCATTTTTCCTATAGTTTCATGTGGGCCAGCCCCTAGCAATTCAATTTCAACCAATGAGCTTCAGTACCTCACTGGAATAGTTTGCATTAGAATGGGCAAAAATAGCTTTTTATCAAAATGTTGGTACCGTGACCACACACACACACACACCGAGAGAAACAAATGCTTCACACACAAGGTCGAAGAGTTACTTTATTGATTTGAGGGCTACTGTAGTATTTGGAAATGTAGCCTAACCATTGAATGAGGTGAGAGGAATATGGATGGATGAATGAGTCTGAAATGTAGCTTTGATGTATCAGGGAAATTAGCACTGGACTTTAGCGGCCTAACAGTCTTACGGCCACAGTCTCATCTAAATCATCTATGCATCTCTACTATTTCCCCCCCCCCCCACCACCCTCTCTTCCTTTCTGTGTTCCATCGCAACGTCTGTCCAAACGTATTACCCATCCACTCATAAGATGTCTGTTAATGTCTTTTTGAAGAGATTAGAGTCGTCAGGTTCTGCCGCTTGTGAAATTCACACGCTGGTTTGGTGGGAAATGTGTCACAACAGAAATAGTTTGTGTGTCTCTGTGTGTTTGCTTGCCACATGCAATCGCTGTTTGGGAGCTTTGAAGTGAGTGTGACGTGTGTCAAAATGAAAGGGGGGAGGAGGTGGTGGTTGCATAGCTGTGTGTGTGGTGGTGGAGGGGGGGATGGGTAGGTGTGTGTGGGGGGAGGTAGACAGCGTTGAACAAGACTCCCATGTAGGCTGCCGCCACTTCCCTGCCTCACTCTCCAATTTGACTAATTATAGTTAATTTGATTTGGCTTTCCTATTAACACATGTATATATTCTGTCCTCAAAAAGTAAATTAGATTGGGATGGTTTGGTCCCGGTGAGAAAACTGAGTTTTTTTTTTCATTGCGTGGTGACAGGAAGAAAAGGAGCAACATTTTAAAAGGGGTCAGAGGAAGAGACTATTGGCAAAATGAAAGTGTGCGTGTGAGCTGTCTGTGTGGGCTGCACCAGTCACTGCGAGCGTCGTCTTACTAAGACGTGCTGCCCGCTAGGCCACATCACTGAGAGATGGATGGATGGAGCAACTGCTGCTGGAGAAACTAGAGAGCGCTCACAATTTAACCCGCAGCTCTTTTCCCCCCTTCTTTCTTTCACTTAGTTTCTGTTTCTTGACGTTGTGACTGGAGGTAGTGAGGCTAGCTGGGGAGAGGGAAGGGGTTGCAGTGTCTCGGTCTGTCCCCACGGACACCACTGGCCTTCAGGCTGACCGATGGAAAGGACGGAGCGAGCGATTCCCGTTGAACAGAACATTCGAACCAGGGGCTTTGATTAGCAGGTGGCTGGGTCCTACACATCAAGACAGTTGTGGAGCCACTTGGACAGCAGCTTGGCTCCATTTACCACTCATTGAGCTTAAAGAAGAGGGCCAAGTAAAGTAGCTTCAATGTATTAATACGTTTTCTACTGACTATTTGGTTTACGATGATTACTGAATACATTTATACATGAAAAAATATCTTTAGTGGTGGGGTTAGCTAGCAAGCGTTGTAGTGGTTACTAAATTGCTGCTGCCTGGCTGTCACCCTGTTGTTGTTCCCAACAGCCAAACTCAGCTGAGCTGCCAGGGCTTGGTCGGAAAGGCAGCTCTGGCTGCCACTGCCAAACAAACAAGGCCTTTCAATGGCAGTGTTGTAACCCTGAAATAATAACCCTGGCTGGAGGACACAGAGGGAGGGAGGGGAAGGGGTGTTGGGGGTTGGAACGTATGGCCCCCACCCTCGACCCTGGGGTGCTGGCGGGGAAAGCATGCCATGGCTGAGGGAAAGGCCTGCTCTCTCCCCTCCCTCTCTTTACCCTCCCTCTGCTCTCTGAAGACTTGCCCACACGACCCTGTGTGTGTGTTAGCGTGTGTGCCCGCTCGCTGTGCCCCCTCGGCTGGGAGTGTTTAAATTTTGCAGGATGACCAGAAAGAGAGAGAGAGTGCCCCTGATTGGAATGGAAAATGACCTGGAGCTGTGGCTGAGATCTGAGCTGCTCCAGAGAGGCAGGAAGAAAAGAGCCTTCAAGCTGTCGCCCTGCGCCTTAATCTCTGGTGGCGTGGGCTCAATACAGCCACCCATGTTAGTAAGCAGACCAAGTCTTGCTTAGCCTAGCCTAGCAACCCTCTACATCCAGTCTCATTGAGGCCCAGCTAAAACAGACCAGCTAAACAGCTCATTTAGATTAGGCTACACTACACTAGGTTCATTAATTAGTGTTTTTTTTTGTACTTTTCTTTCCTCATCACGAGCGTCTGCTCAACCGTAGGATAAAGAGGAACTGCACCCGCTGATTTAACCTAGTTTTTTGGCTTGCTCTTCAAGAAATGCTGGCTGCCATGACAGAAGCCAAATGTGAGTTGGTGTGGCTTGATGTGGGTGTTTCTTGGATGTGTCCTTGCCACCACCAAGACACACCCATCTGTCAGAACCTTGGCCGCAGATGTCGTCCCCCCCCCCCCCCCCACTCGATCTGAACGAACAAACCTCCTGCAGGTGGCGCTCCATAAATACAGGCACAGGTGTATGATGAGATGCCGGCGGAAGCTTTGAATAGGTCAGTAGCATACAGAATCATATGACAAGAATGCAATTGCTGAATTTCTGCAGATCAAATCGTTATATCACACGCTTCGGAAACAACAGGTGTAGACTAACAGTGAAATTCTTACTTACGGGCCCTTCCCAACAACGCAGAAAGAACATTATAGAAACGCCAGGAATGAATACACGATGAGTAACAAACTAAGTGTTTTGATAACTTTCAAACAAAGTAGCAGGTCCATGTAGAATAAATAATAATAAATAAATAAACACTTTACATAATACGATAGAGGCAGTCTTCTGCTAATATGACAATGTGCACCTTTCATTGTCATTCCCAGCTGTGACAGATACGTTGCCTATCGGCGTTTTTGTCTGCTGGTAATGGGGCTACCTTGGCAAACATGTCAGAGTGGTCATACCTTCCTGTGTGGTTTCCCATATACAACAGGAGTTCCCAGATCCTGGTGCAGAATACACAGGGTTTCTCCCTCACCATACTGACTGATACCATTCAATAATAATAAAAAAAGACAATACAAGAAAAAGTTGTCTAGTATAATTTGTATGCTGAGTGCCAGGTCTCTGTCTATTCAGAGGCATCAGTATCAAGCCTGTATGTCCGTCTGGACTTCATCACAACATCTTGCAAGTCTCCATGGATGTTTCTGTGAACACACACACAGTCACAGTTGTATTACCAACGGCAGTTAGGATGTGGGTGATATCTGACACACAAACTCAATTATGGTCTCCCCATCAAACGACCGACGCTCCAGTCCATCTGTAGAAACAGGCAGAGTTGAGGCAGAGTTCATCAGTGACACATGGAATGAAAAGGGTTTTGCTATGAAAAGGGTTTTACTGGACATTTACCATGTCGACTGTTGGTGAGCAGGCAAGGGGTGAGGCTGGAGGGTGAGGTCTTTGGCTGCAAACTGGACACCTATCGAACCACTGCAGCAGTCAATCTTATGAAGTGGTGTTGACTGGGAGGGCCTGTGACAGGGTGACATAATAGACAACCAAGTGGTAAGTTGCATTTTGTTCTAAATAAAAGGACAAAGCTTTTTGCTAATGCACTTCACAACTAAAATGACTACTACTAGATGTACAGTGGGGCAAAAAAGTATTTAGTCAGCCACCAATTGTGCAAGTTCTCCCACTTTAAAAAGATGAGAGGCCTGTAATTTTCATCATAGGTACACTTCAACTATGACAGACAAAATTAGGGAAAAAATCCAGAAAATCACATTGTAGGATTTTTTATGAATTTATTTGCAAATTATGGTGGAAAATAAGTATTTGGTTACCTACAAACAAACAAGATTTCTGGCTCTCACAGACCTGTAACTTCTTCTTTAAGAGGCTCCTCTGTCTTCCACTCGTTACCCGTATTAATGGCACCTGTTTGAACTTGTTATCAGTATAAAAGACACCTGTCCACAACCTCAAACAGTCACACTCCAAACTCCACTATGGCCAAGACCAAAGAGCTGTCAAAGGACACCAGAAACAAAATTGTAGACCTGCACCAGGCTGGGAAGACTGAATCTGCAATAGGTAAGCAGTTTGGTTTGAAGAAATCAACTGTGGGAGCAATTATTAGGAAATGGAAGACATACAAGACCACTGATAATCTCCCTCGATCTGGGGCTCCACGCAAGATCTCACCCCGTGGGGTCAAAATGATCAGAAGAACGGTGAGCAAAAATCCCAGAACCACGCGGGGTGACCTAGTGAATGACCTGCAGAGAGCTGGGACCAAAGTAGCAAAGCCTACCATCAGTAACACACTACGCCGCCAGGGACTCAAATCCTGCAGTGCCAGACGTGTCCCCCTGCTTAAGCCAGTACATGTCCAGGCCTGCCTAAAGTTTGCTAGAGAGCATTTGGATGATCCAGAAGAAGATTGGGAGAATGTCATGTGGTCAGATGAAACCAAAATATAACTTTTTGGTAAAAACTCAACTCGTCGTGTTTGGAGGGCAAAGAATGCTGAGTTGCATCCAAAGAACACCATACCTACTGTGAAGCATGGGGGTGGAAACATCATGCTTTGGGGCTGTTTTTCTGCAAAGGGACCAGGACGACTGATCCATGTAAAGGAAAGAATGAATGGGGCCATGTATCGTGAGATTTTGAGTGAAAACCACCTTCCATCAGCAAGGCATTGAAGATGAAACATGGCTGGGTCTTTCAGCATGACAATGATCCCAAACACACCGCCCGGGCAACGAAGGAGTGGCTTCGTAAGAAGCATTTCAAGGTCCTGGAGTCCTCCAGATCTCAACCCCATAGAAAGTCTTTGGAGGGAGTTGAAAGTCTGTGTTACCCAGCAACAGCCCCATAACATCACTGCTCTAGAGGAGATCTGCATGGAGGAATGGGCCAAAATACCAGCAACAGTGTGTGAAAACCTTGTGAAGACTTACAGAAAACGTTTGATCTCTGTCATTGTCAACAAAGGGTATATAACAAAGTATTGAGAAACTTTAGTTATTGACCAAATACTTATTTTCCACCATAATTTGCAAAATTTGCAATTTTCTGGATTTCTTTTCTCATTTTGTCTGTCATAGTTGAAGTGTACCTATGATGAAAATTACAGGCCTCTCTCATCTTTTTAAGTGGGAGAACTTGCACAATTGGTGGCTGACTAAATACTTTTTTGCCCCACTGTATCTGCTTGGCTGGGGAATTAGCCTATTTTATCAAGTCAGGTATTTCTTTTATATCTTTTCACAACACACATTACCTATCATTGTTGATGTGTCTGTGTCATCAGGGCAGTAACTCGGGTCACTATTAGAAGCCTCATGGCTTGTCCTTTTCATAGGAGTTGAGGGAGACTGACAGTAAGAGGTGTCACATGGGTACTTGTGTTGCGTGACACTTTTATTCTGAGGTCTTGCCTGACAAGCTGTGAAAATAGCAAGTGAACAATTTAATGAAATTATTGGTCACTAAACCATTTGTAATCACATTGCTGGACATACGACATGATACCCACCTTTGTGCCTTCTGGTAGGTCCTGGCATCCAAATGTGCACTTTGTCTAACAGAAAAACAGGGTCAACCATTGTCATCATTCCTAAATTTATAAACATAGCTCGAGAAATAATGTAATCTGGATTGTTTGCAAATTGTATGCTTTACAGATGTAGATTTGACTGGCTCCAGATTAGATTCCGGCCAGTGGGGGCGTTACAATTTTCAACCAACTGTGACATGTTTTTGCTATGGCTCTGGGTTGGTTTGAATTTGTTGCTGCTAGTTAGTACACTGTTGTAGTCAGATATAAGTTAGCTCGTACCACCATAGCCGCATCCAATATTTATTTGTGCCCTAGACATGGGTTGCACCCGCTCGAAGGCTAATGTGACTGTTTTGTCTTAAGTCACACTAACTTAGAAATATGATGACATTGCTAAAATAGGCAAATAATTAGTAGGAAACAACTTTGTCATTATTATGATTAATGACAAATGTACTTTAGTGAGATGGCAATGTTACTAGGTAGGTTTGACAAAATTAGCTAGCAATGCTAATGTACTGTTGTCCCCTCAATCTTAATTAGCTGGCTATGGGTATACTCATCACCACTGAGGAACAACAAATCTCCATCACCTATCCCCACATGATAGGGTCATTTGGCAGGGCTTACAAACCATAGTTGTTGGATGTGTATCCTGCTTTAAACTTGCGTTGCATGGTCAATCCGTAAAGGCTTTTCAGTCTCAAAACGTCCGTGATCTGTTTGAAAACGTTGGTTGGGGGCGATGAAACAACAGAGCCCCATTCGATGAAGGGACGCGGTGTGGGCGTAGGGGCGGTTTGCACGTGGACATGATTGTAATCCAAACCCAACCTTCATTTACTCATTGTGAGAACATTTCGGTTCCAAACTTTTAGACGACTTTGACAAAAATGGTCCTATTTACACATTTGTAGTTCATTTTGACACCAGAATAAACGTTTGTGACTCGAAGGGATTAGTTGGTTTTTAGGGGCAGTAGCTCCTTAAAGCAGTTGCAAATTAATTGTTCATTTGAGGACAGCGATTTATGTTCTACCAGACCTCTTCTGCGGCTGCTTGTTTGTTAGTCACACCACCAAGCATTCATCCGCTTGTCTCAGTCATTCACCCCTCCCTTCCCAATCCCTTTTGAGTTCTGAATTCATGTTTGTGGAACTGAAAAATGTCATTAGCTCGGCGGCAAAGGAAGCAGTTTTGTTCCCTCAGACTTGTGCAGTGTCACAGATGTCCTCAGGCTGTGATGCGGCGCACCGTTTCCAAAATGGCAGGTAAACCATAACTTTCTTGATCGGGGTCAACTCGGTAGTCGTCGCAGCTGGGACTGAAACCAGAGACGTTCTGGTAGCGACTGCTATGTTGTTAGCGTGTTGCTTAACCCTCACTGTTGCCAGTGCATGTGTTTCAGCAGAACTTCAGGCTGTGTTTTAAAAGGCTAGGTGGGCTGCGAGAAATCTTGCAAGAACGAAAAATAGCACAAACCCAAGTAGAAGTGCAACCTTGGAATAAATAGCAGCTTGCCTGCATGCACACACACACACACGTGAGAGGAGCATGAAAGGGGAAACTCTTCTATAGATAGATAGAGGAGACATCCAAAACACCATTGAAGGCTGCGAGAGAAAGAGAACGTAGAAATTTGGTGGAGGGCCTAAGCCCCATAAGGCCCCAAAGTACATTCTCTGTCCTTCCCACACCACCCCATCCACCTCCCTCTTAGACAAGACTAGTCCTCCTCTTAGAACCACTTGCCTGGTGCTGTGTTTTTTACTGCCTATCGAGGCAGCTTAGGAAGGGTAGGAGGCTTCTTTTATGCGAGTGGAGTAAACACACACAGGTCGAGCAACTCCTCCTGTAACGCTCCATTTTCTCCTTCTCTTCCATAGGTCCAGTTGCGCGCCTTTCCTCTCAGAGGAACAAGGGGCGACAGGCTAGACACAAGCACGGCCCCAAGGTTATCGGCCCCAATGGATCATCTCCGTTTCCGACAGGGACGTAGCCGCGTCCTTTTCCTATGACTGTCTCTTCTCTCTGTTCAGGCCGGACCTCAAAAATGCCAGCAATCGGTCTTCACTTGAATCGACTGTGTGTCGACCCAAAAGGCAGCACCACCGTGTCCAAGAGCAACATGAATAAGCCGTAGTTCAGACGTATCTGATCACGGTTACCCAAAAGTAGAAATTGCGCAACGGTTGTCACTTCCTGTGAATCTGGCCACGAGAGATTAAGAGGAGTCAAGTCTTCTATATTATTACATTTTCCAGCTGTGTTGAATGTGTGAAAAATGAAAGTGTTCAATGTATGATAGTGAGTAGTTCCGTTTGTAAGAGGTCATGACTGCTTTGTGTACTAAGTTGCCTACCCAGTTCCTTCCTTTTATATGTTGTCCACGGGCCAATGAGGGTCCAAGGGCACTAAAGCTGCTCGGACCCTTACACAGTAACAAGTCTGAGTAGGTCACAGGATATGAAGAGAGAGTCTAACCTCTTTATCGAAAGACACGTGCCTACGCCATGGATTTTCTTGGCCAATGTCATTTTTCTTAGCCATTTCCCTGCACTTCCTTGGTCATCTACTGACAAGACACTGTGCCTCATCGAGGATATTATCAAAGTGCTGCATAACAGCATAAAGCTCGAATACTGGGCAGCAAGGGATTTACAATGTCGCCTCCAATCTGTTGGTTCCTCGTCCTGTAGATGTCACAACGGCTGTGTGTGTGTGGCAGGTGTGCCCGTGGGGGATTACAGCTAGAGTCCAGCCTTCCACCCCTAACCCTCTGGCCCATAATCTGGCTCTAATCTCTGTCTGCCCAGGCCTATGTTTGATTGGGTGATGAGCCCTTCAACCGGAGAGCTCTCATTACCACCGCTAACAAACAACCATCCCTACGACTCTCTCGCTACCGCTAGCAGGCTGGGTTCCCTTAAAGATGTGGGCTGCGTCTCAATGATGGCAAGTGGTTTCTAGGGCTGTGACTATACCAGTATCGCCCCCCAAAAAATGTACATGGCAAAAATGAAAGCATGAAGTAGACCAAACTATTATGTTCTTTTTAAAAACCTGCTGCATGTAAAATATTGTTTGCTGTAGCTTGGAAAATAAATACATGTGACTCTGGATGACAACGTTGTCTCCAACGTTAGGTCTGTTTTCAAGAAGTTAAAGCCACTTCGTGTTTTGTTTCCTTGCCACGATACAAACAAGTATCGCGATACTGATATCGTCCCGGCCATAGTGGGTTTGTTTCTTTGTCTCCTGTTCCCTTATCCACAGTGATTTCACCAAATCGTGAAATCACTGTGGATAAAGTCGTTTTTTTAATAAAAATTTTTAGATCGGCGTGAAGGAAAGGAGACTAGGAGAATACGCTTTATTCCCCTGGCTGTCGAGATGTGTACATTGACTGTGGTTGGGCAGTGCCATTGGTTGATGCTGTGCTATTGTCTTCCTATGGTTGGTGTTGTTGTAGGGCAGGGGTGCTCCTCTGGGGGTGTTGCCCCTGGTCTCAGTTCACACAGTCTCTCGCTGTCTTTCTGTCAGGTGGAAGGGGAAATGGAGAGAGGGATGTTTACTGTGCTCTGCTGTGCTGTGGAGCCGCATCCCAGTCTGTTTGCCTCTGCGTCTCTCGTCTGGAACTAAAGCAGACAGAGGGAGAGAGAGAGGGGGGGGGGGGGGGGATGGTGGAACTAGGACTCCTTGCTCAGTTTCTCCCCTCCTCCACTCTGGCTTTTGTATTTCTTGTCTTTGCCTGCCCTCTAAAGGCCAGAGGGCTCTGTGCTCTGTGTGTGATGGTGTGTGTGGCAATCAGGCTGCGTCTGACTGGTGCAGGCTGCAGTAGCATTCGCGAGGCGTGTGAATTCCCCCGCCTACACACACACACACACACACACACACACACGTAGAGCAAATAGCGTAATTACCCCTGCTCACATTTAATCCCCCAGGTGTTTTATTTATCTCCAGAGCAGCATATCTGACACATTGCGCCAATACCTGGACTCATTTTAATCGCTCTCCGTGATGCAGGAGCCAATATCGTACCAAGCCCCGGACACACTCCCAACGCTCTCTCGCTCTGTGTGTGTAGGGGTGTGTGTGTTTGTGTGTACAGTGTAAGTGTGAAGTAAAGCACTGACAGATTGTGAAGAATAGGCAGTGGCTGATTCCGTTGGAGGGAGGGAGTTAGAATCGGTTTAGATCTTGCCACCAAATATGGTGATGAGAGGAAGTCCAGTGGGAGAATATGGCGATACACCAGTCCTTTTCAGAGCCGAGACCACTTTCCAAGTCAAAATACAAGCCGAGATCTACCGCTCAGATTTACACGACTTAATAAAAAAAATGTAAGCATCTGTAACATTAACCAATTAAAAAGCAGTTGTGTAGCAATGAGGTTTGTGCCGTAGGCTATAGACCCAATACATTATCGCTGCATATTGGCTATGCTTTGAGTTGCCGTGCCAATATCGCTCTTCTCCGGCCATTTTGAAATGATGTAGCCACTGTATATGAACATTTGATCACAGTGGTAATAGATCACTTGTTGTATTACTTGTGAGGGCACAGCTGAGTGAGCACAATCATTTGTTTGAGTTTTTTTTACTGGACTGATGGCCTGCATGGTCAGTTTGAGCAGAGGAAGAGGAGAAGCAGTGAGGCTGCCTCTCACCCGACTCACCGACACAGTCCTCCGGCTGATGGCGAAACTTAAGTCGCACCGCATTATTTCTGCCTCGTGCGCCAATTCATGTTGTTACTCCAATGACTGGAGAAAGGTCAATATTCCTTGATATTAAAAAAGGCACAAGGCGCTAATAATAGCAGCGCTAGCTTATGGAAACACCTTGCTGTGCTCATTCATTGCAGCTGCAGTGCTGGTTGTAGTGTTTGGAAGTAGGGAGAACACAAGGTGTTGACAGGGCTGAATACCAACTTCAACATGAGCTTACTCATCTAAACAGCAGCTCTTTGCTGTATTCGTCTAGTCATAGTTTTTAAACATTTTGAAATCTCACGTGATCAACTTTGCTGTGCGTTCGAGGCTTCTTGTTTTTACAGTCTATGGCGCGAGGAAACGGTACAGATGGTGATCTGGTTGTCCAGCGGTAGGCCTATAGGTACCCTTGATTTGTTCTCTCTGGGCCTGTCGGGTAGGCATTCTACCTTCAGACAAATGAGATGGGAACACTTTGTCTTCCTGGCGCTAGGGCTGCTGAATCAAGTGCTCCCACTGCCAACAAAAACAGGAACGCAAGGCGTTTTTGTTTTACAGAAATGTTTGGCGATCAACTAGGGAATGTTTGTAGATCGACCAGGTGACCACAGCAAATGTTCTCATTGAAACACTATCTCAATGCAGTTTTCTGTTCCCCAAATTCAAATCTGTTTCGAACAGAGTGCACCAAATTTTTGTAGGTTTCACCATTTCTAAAAGTTAGAAGAAAATGGCATTTTTTAGAAAGAGCACAAGGGCGAATTGCGTGCACTTCAGGGTAGGCGTTCCCTAACGAAAATATGCAAATGCATGCTAGAACATATTAGCTCGCTAGCTACCATGCTCAGCTCTGCCCACCTCCTTGTGTGTTCTGCCCACTATACTTCCTTTGTTCCCATTTGGAAACTACGCCGATGAGATATCTTGTGTTAGTTACGGGTAACATTTTTGGAGCGCGTGTGTACAGGTAGACCGACACAGCCAGGCAGGATAGAAAGACCACCATAGAGACAGACCGGTCTCTGCTGAAACCCCCCTCCCCCACTACGCCTCTCTCTGTCTCTGTTACTCCCCCGTGTTGTGGCCTGTCTGTCAGGCAGTTTGATATGGCGGCAGAGCGGCAAGCAGGCCAGGACCACGTCAAGCCTGCCTCGCCCAGCCTGACACGTCACTCACAACTGATGTTTTTGATTTGGGCCCAGGCCTCTTTTGCATGGAGTAGGGAGGGGAGAGGGGGAAATTAATCCGCTCGGGGGGGGAGCTCAGTTCATGGAGAAAGGGGGAGCAGAATAAGTGGGGGGTTGGTGGCTGTACCCATCATACCCGACTGTAGGTTTAGTATTTGGCTTCCTTTATTTCAACAAGTGCCCTGTAGTTAGCAAGCATGTAAGGGAGGGCCACAGGATGTTTCAACAGAATTTACAGTCATGGATGATGGTGCACTCCTTTGCCAGGGATTTTTCACACACAAAAACATGGATCGTTGAAGGCCACTTGAGCTGGGCCTGCATTCTGTGGACTGAAAAGATTATTATTTTTTAAATCCTTTTTGGAGAAGAGTTCCAAAAAGTACTCAAAAACATGGCCTTCTGCCATTGAAATGTTAATTGACGGTGTGAAAGGCACATGTAGAGCACAACTCAAGGCTGGACCTCTCACTGAAAGCTACAGCTATTGTGAATAAAATATTCCCACTTTGGAAGTCTATTTTTGAGGCTCAAAACTGTAAGAAATGTGCGAAGATTGCCCATTCCCGACATACAAAAATTATCTCCCCCTCTCTTAAACTTGAGAGACCTGGCAAATACTGTGAATGCTTCCCCTCAAGGCCCAAAGCCCTTTGCCTGAGCATGACATGACTGACCTGAAACTTCATAAGCACTCCTTTTCAACGGGCCTAATGGCAAGGCCAAATAAACCTGGAGTGGTTGGCTATTATTACCTGCTTTGTGTGAAGAACTCTTCTCACCTCGCCTACCTCTCTCTTTCCATCCCTCTCTCTATTTCTCTCTAGAGCGGCTTTGATCGAAACCGTGCTCTTACGTCCTTGACTGCTGCTCCCTGGCTGACCTCTGCATTGTAAATGTCCCTGCTAATGTAAAAGTTTATGTAGATTAACGCGCCAATTTATGCAGATTGAGTTTTTGCCACTTGAGCTTGAAGCACTAAAAGGTAGATGAGAGCTGACCTCCCGTGGTACCCGAGTCATGTGCTTTACTTTCGCTATTCCTCCGAGCGCCAGAGCTGGCTAGCCGTATTCGTGAGGGAAAAATAAAGAAACACCTCTTCATTTGCAAGCTCCCTTTTCTCTCCACAAGTTGTGATGGCCACCTTTAAAAAAAAGGGGTGTTCCCCTAAAGTTCCATAATAAATAACATTATTTAGCGTGAGTACGGTATGTATTTACTATGTGTGCGAGAGCGCCAACCAAGAATTCCAATGTATGTACTGTGTTTATTTTAATACCTAGATAATGAGCTACTTGAACTTGCTGAATGCCAACTTCCGCACGTAAGGTAAAGAGCACCATTCGGCGTATTAAATCGTAGGACGAAAGGAGAGCCTCCCTTTTTTAAGCCTGGTGCCGCCTCTGCACACGCGCCAACCGCATCCAACGACAGGGGCGGCAATTGTCCTTCCTTTACCCGTCTGGTCTCCCAAGCCCTCAGAGTGTCTGTCAAACAGAAACCGCTGCCTGGCTGCGGCGAATCGTCAGAGAGCCCTAAACTAGCTCACAAGTGGCGGGAACGTTGCGGAGGTTGAGCTGTCAAGTGGCATCAAGTGCAGTTTGCCATAGGATCTTTGGATGTCTAAAAGCAAACAAAGGGCGCACACTCGGCCTGCTCCACATCGGCCAAGTGTGCGTGGACCCGCTGCTGGGAAAAGGCTTTTATTATGAACACACACAGGGAAGAGGAGAGCGGGACAAGACAATGTCAAAAGTACTTTTAACACATTGCCCAACGACACACAGTGAAACCGGCTTTGCGTGAAAATACATTTTGTGTGTACGTATGCGTCATGTACTGTCCTACTGATGTCATATATGAGCGAGGGGAAATGCGGTTTCGTGACAAGATCAAATCGGTCTCGTGTTTGAACGACAATGACTTTATTGTCCTCTAGCCTCATCATATCGGTTTCCCAACCCGTAGCAATGCCTCTCAGTTTGATTAATCTGCACTGACACAGCCTAATGTGTTACATAAGCATGTGTAAACCTAAAACTCATATTAGGTCACTATCTCACTGAGAACACAACCACAACGTGACCAGTTAATCGTGTCAACATAAGTTAGCAGTAAAGTGAGTTGAATGCCCTGGCTGGCCCTGTGGGTTAACAGCTGTTCTCTCTCTCTGTCTGTCTCGCTCTCTCCACTATATATATCTAAAGCAGTCCCATTGGCCCCCATGGAGTCTTACACTGAGTATGAAAAAACATTAGGAACACCTTCCTAATATTGAGTTGCACCCTCTTTTTCCCATCAGAACAGCCTCGATTCGTCGGGGCATGGACACTTACAAGGTGTTAAAAGCATTCTACAGGGATGCTGGCCCATGTTTGACTTCAATGCTTCCCACAGTTGTGTCAAGTTAGATGTCCTTTGGGTGGTGGACCATTCTTGCCACACATGGAACATTTTGAGTGTGAAAAACCCAGCAGCGTTGCAGCTCTTGAGACACTCAAACCGGTGTGCCTGGCACCTACTAACGTACCCCGTAGTAAATCTTTTGCCTTGCCCGCTCTGAATGGCACACATACACAACCCGTGTCTCAAATGTCTCAAGGCTTAAAAATCCTTCTTTAACCCCGTCTCCTCCCCTTCATCTACACGGATTTGAAGTGGATTTAACAAGTGACATCAATAAGGGATCATAGCTTTCACCTGGATTCAGCTGGTCAGTCTATGTCATGGAAAGAGTTCTTAATATTTTGTTTACTCAGTGTATTTTCATAATTACGCTTCTTAAATTGGCTGCTCAACCGTGCGTTCGTTGTGTGTCATGATTTCATCACTGATGCTTCTCAGGCCCTAATTGCACATGTATGCAACGTTTCAAAAAACATTACCATGTTTTCTTAAGAGTGGCACTGTTTTAATGTCGTTTATAAAGTTGAATTCAATTTGACTCCCTATTGCTCAGTCATACGATGGTGTAAATATGGTTTTAATAGCAGTAGTTGAAATGCCCAAAATATTGAAAATGGCAACGAATGTAGAAACTAACTAGAAATCTAAAGCAATCTTGTTGGGGTCAAGATGAAAGGTTAAAGTTAAACTCTGTTTGTCTCTGTCCATCTGTCCTGCAGGCTCTGAGCTGCTGCAGCAGAGGGATGGCTGTGGCCGGACAGCGCTGGACCTGGCCTCCACCGTCACGCTGAGGGAGGAGCTTCAACGCAGCGCCCTTGCCGGAGACGCGGTCCTGGAGGCCCTGGGGTCAGAGGTCAGAGACCTACCCTTCCTGGAGGCCTGCTCCTGCCTGCTGACTTGCCTGCTTCTCACCTACCAGCTAGAGAGGGCTGTCCCCTTCCCTCCCCCCTTCTCATCCTCCCAGTCCCAGGACAGGCCTCTCTCCCTGGGGGTGAAGCTGGCCAGAGCCCTGGAGAGCCACTCTGCCCGGAGGCTGACGGCGGGCTGGGGTGACCCACGGCTGGTGCGCCTGGCTGAGGACATGGAGACCGCGTTGGGGGTGGAGGAATGCCTGGCTCAGTTGTGCCCTGCTATCAGGGATTGCCAGGGCCCACACACACGCCTCCTCATCACCCTGCTGGAGGAGATGAAGGCCCACAGAGCAGCGCTTCCCTCTCACACACACACTGTGACACGCACACCTGACTGATAATGGACATTGACTGGGGCCGTTATTCAATCCAAGGCACGTTATAGAGCAGAGCACTATAACAGACTTTTAAAGGTATTTTATGCTTTAGCCAACATGGACAACGTTTCCTGTGAATGTGATCTCCACTGTCTAGGTCCCTGCTCTATACCGCACCTTTTGAGTGAATTGTGACATGCATAAATGATTGTTGTTTACATTTGTATTCACGTTAATCATGTGACACACTACCACTGTTAGTCTTTTTTTATTTTTATTGTTCATATACATTTTCATGTTAATTAACACTGTTTTTATAGATTTTGAATAAATATATTTTGTATTGAGAATTGGTACAATATGTAATGATTCACAGCGGCTGCACAACTTCCTCATATGGATGCATTCAAGGGCTAGGCAGGTAGTTATATCCTAAAGGATTGGTAGGTTTAACCAATTACATCAGCCTTTAAAAATTTTTTTTTAAACTATGGGTCGGAAACCCAGTGAGTCATCATGGGTATGTAAAAAGTGGGTCGCTACTGGTGGAGTAAAGCGGTCACAATAGGGCTCTCCTAGGATGAGAAGATCCACGCCCCCTCACCTTGAACCTTCCCCTCCAATCTGTTAGATTAGCACACTAGACAGCTGATTTTCAAGTGTTAAAACTGCCCTGGATTTAATCCCAGCCACAACGGGCACATTCAGTTTGTATTACCTGGTGACCTGGGTGGGTGGAGATTTTACCATTGAATGGTCTAAAATAAGCAAACTCCTCCCAACCGGGTCTATGGTCAATGCTAAACAGGGGCTGAGCAATTGTGATTGGTTGGATAAAAGCTCTGGTCCCTCCCTTTACGCGTATTATTTGACAGATATTCTTAAAAATATCTATATTTATTTTAAGACCCATATTGATGCCATAAGTCAATGGTGCCACCTGGCAATTATTTTAGAAGGCGGGATAATGATTTGAATTATTTCACCGTCTACACTTGTAAGATGTAATGTGTGCCTGACAACCTCCAGAGGTGGCCAGGAAGATCCGATCAATGTGTATTCTGCACCTGTCTACAAATGTTGCCACAATCTGTGTGGACAAGATCAGGACAAAGGACATGTCAAAGCCAGTTATAAACAGCTCTTTAGTTGCAACACAACAGATGTGGCTTTGACTCCCGTTAAGGCCACATATAAGCTGTGGTGTAGCCACGGGTTGACGCATTCAAGGATCCTGAATAGAAAAATCACAGTACAAACTCAGGACTCAGGTGAAAGGTAAAATAAATACTTTTTAATGACAAAGCTCTGTCAGAGCATATAACTTACTCAAACTGAACCAAAGTCCTTCCTTCAAAAAGAAATGGTTTATGGAGAGTCCCAATGCAGTGCAGGTGCTGCCAATGTCATTAAGGCCACTCAGGCCAGCGACACTTTCTGCAGAATTGAATGTTGTGGAACGTTCAAATAGAAATAGGCTACGTCGATCAAACATGCCTCTCTGGCACATAGAATAGGGAATTACATTGGCTCTATTCACCGCATTTCTATCTGCAATGTAGTTGGAAGTGTCACATGTGATCGTGCAGCACGAGACAGACGGGTGTCTATAAGCAATAACAATAGAACTTTAATAAAGACCTTAATCCGTTACAGGGAATGACAAATGAATCTCAAAACAACTCAACAGGACTCAGATCAACATAATATTGGCAGAGCTACCCATGCTCTTACCCCAAATAGTCTTCTCCCATGCAGGGGAAGCTACAGTAACCTCTAACCCTGTAAGGCTGTTCACTTCTTTATAGTGGCTGGTACGGGTCAGGAGTCTTTCAAATAAGCAACAACTCACTGCAGTATCACCTACTGGGGCTTCCAGTAGCAGTTCTACCGTTGTGAGAAACCATGCTGCTTAGCATTCGATTGCAGAGCAATTGAAAGGGCAACAAACTGAGGTGCGTGTCAGTTGAACATGCACCAGCACAGGCACGTACGCACACACACTCCCCAAAGGTCTATCTTTCTGTTTGGCAGTGGACGCATCTATTGAGCCCGGATGGGTGTTTGGTCACGTAGTGTCCTGAGCTGGGGGCACAGGACAGAGATGGAAGAGGGGGGTGGGGGGGTAGGTAACCAGGAGTAAGACTAGCCCACCTCTGGGTGCTCAAGAATACAACCTAAAATTTGCCTGGCCACACAAACTATTTCCTGAGTGGGGAACTTCAATAAAGAGATGGGCTTATACTGTAGGGTGTGATTGTGTGTGTTAGAGGGAGCTAGCGATTACATCCTGGTATGTGAGGATGATGTGTGTTTGTCAGAGGAGCAGAGACTAATAGCCCAGTGTTCCTTCCTGACCTCTTCTTGTGGAGGGGAGTACCACTGGCTGGGTACGCATGTCGTCATTTATGGGGCTGTGAGGAGTGATTGTACAGGAGTTTAGATGGAGGAGGTTCAGACAGTGGAGGGACTCCCAGACTAATAAATGATCCGGTCAGAGGATTCACACAGGGGCCTCAAGGGCCCTCCCGGGTGGTATGCACTTCAGACCAACCTTTTGTGTAGCTGGCTATGTATTTGTCTTCGTGAAGCTCAATGCCATTTTGGCAATGAATGAAAAATCTACAAAGATGATACAAAATATTTAATCTTTTACAAGTTTTTCCAAAATAATCGACATACATCGGGTGAATTTATTGGTCGTATAGATGCACATTATTTTCTCATAACTTTCCCTTTACTGCCCCCACCCAGCCCAAATCCCCGTCCTTGTCCTCGACAACCATTGGCCAGGACTAGGAGAGTGAAGATGATGTCACAGGCAACACTGCGGGT
>NC_034181.2:44555720-44603220 GCF_002021735.2 Oncorhynchus kisutch | reverse complement strand
TCCTTGTGTTCACAAACACAAACAGACCCCTGAGAGCCCCAGGACAGCAACACAACTAGACCCAATCAAATCATGAGAAAACAAAAAGATGATTAGTGTACTTGACACATTGGAAAGAATTAACAAAAAAAACAGAGCAAACTAGAATGCTATTTGGACCTAAACAGAGAGTACACAGCGGCAGAATACCTGACCACTGTGACTGACCCAAACTTAAGGAAAGCCTTGACTATGCACAGACTCAGTGAGCATAGCCTTGCTATTGAGAAAAGCCGTCGTAGGCAGACCTGGCTCTCAAGAGAAGACAGGCTATGTGCACACTGCCCACAAAATGAGGTGGAAACTGAGCTGCACTTCCTAACCTCCTGCCCAATGTATGACCATAATAGATACACATATTTCCCCCAGATTACACAGACCCGCAAAGAATTAATAAACAAACCCAATTTTCATAAACTCCCTTATCTACATGGTGAAATACACCAGTGTGCCATCACAGCAGCAAAACTTGTGACCTATTGCCACAAAAGGGCAACCAGTGAAGAACAAACACCATTGTGAATAGAACCCATCTTTATGTTTATTTATTTTCCCTTTTGTACTTTAACTATTTGCACATCGTTACAACACTGTATATAGACATAATATGACACTTGAAATGTATTTACTATTTTGGAACTTCTGTGAGTGCAATGTTTACTGTTCATTTTTGTTGTTTATCTCACTTTTGTTTATTAAATAAAGCCCTGAAATTGAAATGGGGGGGGCGAGAGACAAGAGAGGGGGGGGGAAGCGAGAGAAGAGAGGGGGGGAGCGAGAGACAAGAGAGGGGGGGGAAAGCGAGACAAGAGGGGGGGGGGGGGGGAAGCGAGACAAGAGGGGGGGGGAGCGAGAGACAAGAGAGGGGGGGAGTGAGAGACAAGAGAGGGGGGGAAAGCGAGACAAGAGAGGGGGGGGGGAAGCGAGACAAGAGAGGGGGGGGGGAAGCGAGACAAGAGAGGGGGGGGAGCGAGAGACAAGAGAGAAAGAGAGGCAGTAAAAAGAAAAGGGTAAACAACAACATCATAAATCAGGGGGTCATTAGTGTTTTATTCGTTACCATTGTTATTGTTTCTTTTAAATCGGGCAACAAATGAAGGCTACAGTGTTTAGCTCGATGCTTCGCCTCATACTAATTATGGTACTGTATGTTGAGGTGGACAGGGAGCCATATATGACATGGATTCAGTAATAGTGTGTTTCTGCAGCACACATTTTCTTTCATCAAAGGAATCGTCCATTAAACATGATGGTGGCTAAAGCTATCAAAAACAACCATCGGAGTTCCGTTTCCAACTCAGTAATGGGTGTTCATGCATAGTGGCTTGTCACTCTATTTGCCCCTCACTCACAGAGACAACGCCATGCAACACACAGAGACACACGACGCTGGCATCCCTGAAAGCCTGAGGTACACTACACTCCACACTGACTGACACCCTCTCAGATTCGCCAGACAAGTGACGGACGTCATCTAAGCGTTCCCCAGCTCCAGTGTGGTCGCTGTTTGCTGCGGCCGGAACACAAGAATCTCTCATCGTGGCTGTCTGAGAGCGCTAGCTAGAGCTTTCCCATTCGTCTCCTACCGCTAAAACAGTGCCACTTCACCAGGCATTGTCTAACCTAGCCTTCATCTGTCTCACAACATGACTCAAGGCACATCAAACGGTCATTGCATTATCCCCCCCCCCCCCCCCCCCCCCCCGACCAGCCACGCACTGTACGCTATTTCATCTCCCCTTCAACAGCGGTCACCACCAATGTTTCACCCATAAAGGGATCGGTGACTGGCGACCATACGCTCCTCCTCTTCGCATTGCTAGCACAGCAGACGGGGCTGATTCAGAGCCGCTGTCCACGGCCTACAAGCAGAACATCTGACAAAACACAGGATCAATTTACAGCTGAACAAATAAGGTTGAGTGAATGGGCAGTGTGAGAGAAGTCCGGAGTGGAGGATTGCAGAGTGGAGGAACTAGAAGAGTGGTCCTGTACATCTGTACTGGTTCTGGTGATGAGCACAGATCCGGGGAGAGAGAGAGAGAGAGACAACGATGGAGAGCGAGAGAGAGCGAGAGAGAGCGAGAGAGCGAGAGAGAGTGAGAGAGAGAGAGAGAGAGAGAGAGAGAGGGTCCAGCCACATAACAGTGGGGGTGATGACAGATACTGTTCTCATGTGGGTGGGGATAATTTTCTCGTCTGGCCAACTGAAGCAGACACTGGAGCAGAAGCCCAGGGGACACAGGTTTTATATGGCCCCGTCCCATCTGTTCTGCTGCTGGTATGCAGGGCTGCGCTGTGTCAGTCAGAGTTTCATTATGGGAGCTTAGGGAGCCGTCGCAGAGCTGGCGGGATGCCATCGTCGGGTGAGGCTGAGATCCTGCCATGTCCATACGTGAGGGAGTGAATGAGTTCATGAACGAGAGAGGGAGTGAGTGAGTGAGTGAATGCACATTTTGGGGGGTGGGACAGGTTCACTTTCAAAGTGCTTTGCCAGGAGCCATTCTGGTTACTTTCTGGAGCACAGTGACAGTCCTGACTCCTGAGTTCTGTTGTTCATATATCATTGGGCATGTTTTCAAAAGCATGCAGGGAGTGAGGAAAACGCCTACAAAGTATCCGAAGCAGGATATTGTGAGATCACTGCCTGTTAGTGCCCCATTATAAAATAAAACGCCTTCAACCACCCCCCCCAAAAAAAAAAAAGATTCAGCAATTTGGGACTGTCTGTTGCCATTCAAATCAAAATCAAAACTAGACAAACAAAAGTTTGCATTTTGGGAGAAACTAGATTCCTTATCGAAAGGAGGGAACCAGACAGAAGAAAAGGAAAGGGGGAAAAACAATAATAGCTCAATCAAAAAAAAGATCTCTTTCAGAAGAGCTGCCAGGGAGAGACGTTCTCCCACACGTCACCTGTTCCCTTCCACCTTCCAGGTGACAGGCCCGCCGTGCAGCACACGCGGCGCCGCTCGCTGGTGCTCACGCTCACCCTTCCTAATAAAGCTACACCGCCCCGCACAAGAAAACGTGGCGAGCTAGTTAAAGTCAAAAAAGAGGAGAGGGAGAGGAGCTAGTGAGAAGAAAAAAAGAAGAAGAAGGGGTAAAGAGAGAGAGGTGGGAAAAAGGTGACGACAGTGAGCTAGCAATTTGTTTAAAAACAAAGTGTGGAGCACAGAGATAACATCTTTGGGAGACAGTGGGTAAAAGACCTGGCGCTGCTCAAAGGCTGCTCCACCCTCGCCACCCACCCTCCTCTCTTCTCCCCCATGTCGACAGTCAAACTACAAAACAGCCTTTGTAGTGTGCACTGCGGAGGGGGCGCCGCGCATACCAGAGAGCATTTTGTTTAGCAGTGTCAGACGGTGGCGGCGTCCCGGGACCCGGTGTTCCGCACGGCTCTCTCTCTCTCTCTCTCTCTCTCTCTCTCTCTCTCTCTCTCTCGCCCAGTCGTTAAGCGAGAGGATTCCGGTTTGAAGGCACCTGGGCGGGTAGCGGAGCGGGAAAAGGCAGATAGAAGTAAGCCAATGAGAGGAGGCAGAGAGGGCGTTTTAATGATACACTACACTATGCTGTTTCTACAGTGGGGGAGAAAGCTGCTGCAGGCTTCATCTTTTGTGATGCCTATAACCTTGCATTAGGGGTATTAAACGGTGCCAAAAACAACAGCCAGCGCACCGACACCCATAAACAGGGGACTCGACGGTACTCCTGTTGAGTTTTCACAGAGAAGAAGCATGTCAAGGTGAAAGTAGGCAAACAGACAAAGAACAAACGGAGCGTTTTCCCGGCAAGTTTGTAGGCTGCTGAGTGGAGACTAATTGCTTGCTTCAAGTGAAAGATTGAAATGTGTCCCAGGGACGATGAGGGGGCCTGTGGCAGAGCAGAGTGGAAGATGTGATGGATGATATTTCACAAGTAGCCTCAGCCCTTTTCAGTCCCCTACGCCCTGCTTTTGACCTCCTGACCTCTGGGATCCCCTCCTCAGCAGCCAATAAGAGCCATCCTCAACATCAAGATTGTAAAAAAAAAAAAAAAATCCCCAGCCTGCATTTGGAGTTCAATGACGAGTCGTGTCTATTTCTGTGGAGGGGTTTAAAGTAAACCTGCTACTTTACGCTGGCTATAAAGGAGCACTTGCTATGCTAATTGCTATCTTCCTACTTATGCAGTCCACAGCTCACATGGCTAATGGCATCATAAAGCATGCTGGTACACGGAGCTGTCCCAAATGGCAGGTTGGAAATACTTAAGTTGATTATGTCTGTTGGCCTCGTTTAGGGCACATGAAGGATTCCCCTAGCCTAGAATGCAAGGTAGCTTACTCTGGTATACAAATCACAGCCAGCCAACCAGAGGGGGAAGTATACAAGGCAGTCATAATAGTTACAGCCTATGAAGAACATTAAGCCCGGAGGAAAACGAAGCAGCTGACAAGGTGAACCGGCTAGTAGGTAGAGGTTTCAACCAATGTACCCCCCCTTTGTTCTGGTCTTTAAAGGGGGTTCACAGTGCTGTTTGAGGCCCAGGGTCAGTGAGCTGAAGAGCACATTTTTATAAAGGCCCCCCTGTAGCTGTAGTGAAAGTGCACTGTTGAGGGTTCACTAGAGCTGAGGGAGTAGCAGCCATCCAGCCCCGCCAACCCAACCGCCAGCACTTCCTGAGCAATGGCCGCCTCGTGAACAATGCTGCAACTGACGAGCAGCAATATGCTGCTTGATCTATTGCTCTCAAAACACAAAACACACACCCACAGACAATCTCGGTCTCTGTGAATGTACACATGTCGGCAAACCAAATAAATGTGAGAAGCTATACAACAATAAACACATATGCACCTGGGAGACCACACGCACGCAGAGAGAGAGAGAGCGACAGGGAAAGAGACTTCGGGAGATGGCGAGATGACGAGAGAGAGAGAGAGAGAGAGAGAGAGAGAGAGAGAGAGAGAGAGAGAGAGAGAGAGAGAGAGGGTACAAACGTTCTTCCACAGAAAAGACACAGAGCATGCCAACCTGTGGCGCAGCAGCCTGTCTGCCCTTTGTATGTAAAGTCATTCGAAAGCCATCAGTCCCGGCTGCTCCAAAGCACCTCTAAAATGACATGGAGCGCCGAGCTGGCCCTGCCCTGGTCTCAGAGAGGGCCACCAGGGGGACAGCGTGGGAGGTGTAGAGGGCCCTGAAATAGCCACTTCATTTGTTATCTGCAGAGCTGGCCGGCTGGAGACGCGCCGGGGAGGGGTTGCTCCATTTAGGCCTGCGGCCCTCCAGCCTCAGCCTCCCCTGACCTGGCCCCTGCAGGCCCCTGTGACCCAGAAACACAGGCAATGCGGGGAACCCACCACCGGAGGCAGTGCAGAGGAGAGTGTACAACACAGCGGAGGAGGGCAGAACGTTCTGGTCCGATTTGAGCCACGGAGCTCGTAGTGTTCTGCGTCTGGAGAGGAGCACCCAGTCCGGTGATCAGGAAGTCATATTTGGCTGGGAATAGTGGTGTGAGACAAGGGTGTCGCAACCTGGTGCTGAAACCTGTTACCAATTAACCATTCAGCAGCAACAGTAGTAGCAGCAGTAGCAAGAGCTCCAGGGTCCATGGGCTGTGTGTGTGTGTGTGCATGCTTTCGCCCGTGTGTGTGTTTGCGTACGCATGTCTGCCTGTGTGTGTGTGCACGTGCGCGTCCCTGAGCTATCCCGACCAGCCACCCCTCATTAAGGGGCTCGTAAAGCCCTCCTACCTGCCGGCCCCTCCGGCTCCAGGTGTGCAAGGTGGCTGCACCTCAGCAGAGGGCCACCTTGGCCTCATTTGGGTCGGGGCTACTTGCCACTGGTATGGCTCTGGAATACCGTAAAACAGCAGTGCTGGGGGCGGGGCTGGGGGCGGAGGATTACGACCCTGTAAAGATCAAAGAGGTGGCGGCCAACAGGCGATCAAAGGGGAAGCACTGATGTGGCAGGGGATTGGGTCGGGTGTGCGTCTGTGTCGCTCTGCTCTCAGCAGCACGCCCTGAGCACCAGGCATTGCTTAGCGGTCACAGAGGACGCCGCCCCCCCCACCCCCCACCCGCATAACAGGCTCACTTTCACAAGCTGCCGTTTAATTGCAGTTAAACAGAGGCAGCACCTTGGCTGGGCGCGTTAGAGCGTCGGAGTTAAGAGTTTATCAAACCCCACCGTCCTAACCCAGCGACCGCAGCGTTAATCTGATCTCACGGTTAATGTGGAACTAAACCGCGTGAGGGTGGTTAAACTGTTGGTTTAAATCTATAATGACTTGCTCACAACAGCATCTCTATAGGAGCCACTTCTGGATGGATTCAATCAGTCAGCCCATAAAGGTCTTCACTCACTTAACATTATTCATTCTGTGGACATGGAATGAAATCAGGAAGTATTGAGCAGGAAAACCACTTAATAATGGTTGTAAAAAAATGGTCATATATTGTTTTCCAGTATGTGTTAGCAATAAGGCAGTCTATATAAATCACTATGGGAAAATCACCATTAGAAGGGACATCAGTGAATACATAGGTATGGCGGGAGAGAGAGAGAGAGAGAGAGGAGTGGGAGCAGGGAAAGAAGGGACGAAATCACACCCACCACTTGTATATCTGAGGGGACTCTGGACAGGAAGTCCAGGAGCTCGTTGTTGTCAATGGTGTACGGGTCACGGAGCTTCTTGGTGAATTTATTCACCCCTGCAGGCAGAGGGGGAGAGAGCTGTTCAGCGCATGGGTCACAAGAGCTCGCCTACCTTCTCTTTCTTTCTCTCTCTCTCTCTGGTTCACTCACACTATCTTTCTCTCAAACTCCTCTGTTTCACTCACACTATCTTTCTCTCAAACTCCTCTCTTTCTCTCACACTATCTTTCTCTTTCTTTCTCTCTCTCTCTTTCTCCCACACTGTCGTTCTCATTCTCTCAAACTCCTCTGCTTCAATCACACACTATCTTTCTCTTTCTCTCTCTCTCTCTCTCTCTCTCAAACTCCTGTTTCTCTGACACTCTGTTTCTCTCTCGATCTCTTTCTCTCACACTCTCTCTCCCATGCTTTCACTCTCTCTCTCTTTCCCCCTCTATTTTTCTCTCCTTCTCTCGTTCTCGGTCTGTGTCATCAAAGCCCTCTTTGAGCTCTTCAAGGTAACTCAATGTGTTTCAGAAGACGAGTGCAGACGCCATTAGAGACCAGAGCTCCCCTCTCCACCCCTCGAGGAGGTGCTGCTCAGCTCTGTCTGAAATACTCAGCTCACTGAGTTTGTTCCCTGAGCAACTGTGCCATGGAAGTAGACACCAACCCACATGACAGGGTCAATAAAGGAGATATAATGATTCTCCATTCCCAATCTAGCCCACCTTACCGGTTACATCACATAAAGGTACTGTAAACAAAGAACTTCAAAAGGCTTTATAGAGCATATATAAAGGCTTCATAAGCCCTACATAAATCCTCTATCAGCATACGTCATACACTATAAACAGTGTATAAACATATACAGTGCGGCTTTTATCACATTTAGCAAATTAACCAAAGGTACTATACAGTTCCATTGTAGTCTTATAAATGTATATTACTGCTGCGTTTATAAGACAATGGTACAGTACCTCTGGTGAATGGCCAAATGTGACCGAATGCACCATGTATGTTTACGCACCCTTGTGAAGCATTTATGTAGTGCTTTCTATGCAGCCTTTCTGTATGCTCTATAAAGCCTTTAGAAGGTGTAACTTGGTTTCAGGCACTCACCCCAGGCCAGGACAATGTAGCGTAGGGGGATATAGTAGATGAGCACAGTGGCCACACACAGTGCAACGATGGCCAGCCAGCTTAGGAAAGGCACTGTCCAGTTAAATGTGCTGTGGAGAGAGTGGGACAGATACGTATTAGCCCTGAAGGAGAGAAAAAAAAATATATATATTCAACAGTCTAGACTAAACACGTTTGGTCGAGACTCTTTACTGGGGGGGGGGGACATGCATCCTTTAATTCTCAGACATTGCCCTACAAGTGAAACTGACTTGGGAGTCTCAATAACTTTACTGCCTATCCTCTGCCCTGTGTGTAGCTGAAACGCGTATGTGCGTGTGCGTGCATGAACGGGTGCGTGTGTGTACGCGCCTATGGTGTGTGTGTTCCAGCCAGCTTGGCGGGGCTGAGTAAGATGTGACAGGGGGGGGGGGGGGGGGGGGGGGGGCGGTTGGTGAGGGCTAGCGATGCCGACAGCGCTGGCACAGGGAAGCGGGGGGACGAGGGAGCATTGGAGGAGCGGGCCGGGCGCCGAGGAGGAAGCTTACGACTCACTTCTTTATCCTCTCGCCGTAGGAGGCTACTTCATCCAACGCATTCTGCACACTGATGCACACATCCTGGATGGCATACAGCTTGTTGATGAAGCCCTTTCTCTCCGGGTCCTGGAGGACAGTTACAGAGGAGGAGGAGGAGGAGGAGGAGGAGGAGGAAGAGAAGGAGAAGGAGAGAGTGAGAGCAAGATAGAGAGATAGAGAGAGAGAGGAAAGAGAGAAAGCGAGCGAGGGAGTGAGAGAGAAAGAGAGACGGGCTGGGCACGTGCATCTTTCAACAAAGAAAACATTTAAAGAGCGTCAAAGACTTGAAGCGGGGAGCCAAATCAGGAGAGATTCTCCTCCAGTTGACTGACTACTCTCCAGGCTGTAATAGAGACAGAAAGTCAGCAGAACGAATCCCAATGTTTTCTCTCTTACAGCGAGGACACGGGGAAAACTGAATATGTGAATAGGGGGGGGATTTAGCTGAATGCCAAATGGATCCATCAATCTTTCTAATGCCAAAGACTGGGCCCGCTTTGTTGTTGGCAGCAAACTGTGATGTCACCAGAGGTGACATCATTATCATCGTGAACGCCGTCCGCGCCGTGACGAGCACTTCCTTCTCAACATTTGACGGTTGAGAACATCGGCAGGCCCAAAATGGACCACAGAGTTACGCGTCGGGCCAATGGAAAAGCCCCCAGTTACGTGTATTGGACAGAGTACAAAAGAAGTCATGCAACAGTCAATGAGCTGCTGTAGGACTGACCGACAGAACGGACTGGGACAGGATGTGGTGACTGACTGACGGAGTGAGAGTGGGTGAGTGAGTGAGGACATAAAGACAGACGCAGACTGTTGTGGTGGGGGTGTGCACATGCTTGGAGGAGAGGGGGCCACAAACCAGGGCTCTCTGTCTCTGTCTCGGGACAAAGACAGACTAAGAGCATAGCACTGATTCAGCACTACACAACCACAGTGACCTGTGACCTTTCAGGAAGTTCACTTGTAGTTTGTAAAGACTGTCACCTACGGGCAAGGAAGACCAGATCAAGTATCACCGTCCCTGTTGATTGTCAGGCAGGTTTACTCAAAACCACTTATTTTCAAACCCACTTTACACATCATGGCAGTATTTGACATCAATGAATGTCCACCTGTGTATGACAATGCTACAGTTACACACTCTGGTCATGGCCTTCAATAATCAAATGAAACAGCCACATCCTAGAAACAACAAGAGGCTAATTCATCTCATTAAAGAGAATTAGTGGATCTTTTACCCACCAGGCCCCAACCCCAAATCCTCCCCAATCGCCCCCCTCCATCGCAACCCTTGTCCTGCTCTCCCTGCTCTTCCTGTAGGATCAGATATTTGAAAAATGAACCTGGATGCAGCCAGCAAAAACCACATGGCCTCCTCGAAAAACCACACAAGACAAATAGATATAATTAGACAGTGTCCCAGGGTTATTTTTCTTTGCAAATATTTCACAAACCCTCTTTCTCCCCCTTTCCTCAGCCCCCCATCTGTTTTGTATTACTGGGTCCAACAAAGCCCCATGTCCATAGTCCATTGTGTTGGGTTGTGTTGGGCTTTGTGTTCTGGGCCTGGGGAGTGTTCTCGGGGCACCGGGGAGAGTGTTTTGAAGGACAGTCGAGCGGTGTGAGAGAGCGAGTGGGGGCGGAGGGGATAGGTTAGAAGTCAGAGGCGCATAAACCATTGCCACATGCCCCTCGAACTGTGGGCTGACTCCTATTTCCTGCCTTCAAACATAGGAGGGAGGCAGCTAAAACAGAGCCAGGGAGAGCCTTGTTTTTTCCTGCTCCCCAGCAGTCACATATGGACTAGACTAGAGCAACCTGCTCTAGAGAGAAGCTTGATACGAACAGCTGGCTCAGCTGTGGCCAAGTAATACGCCTCAGACTGACTTCACAGTACCTTTAGTTACATGGTGCTGCCTTCACCTTGCTTTTCTTTGCCCCTTTGCTGTTGGTAACCTTGACATCCATTGTGACCTTGCCAATGCACTATAACGTCATCGCCGAGGGAAGCATTGCTATAGAGTGTAGAGTGCATCTGTCTTGGATGACAGCGCCATTCACAGATCATTGCGAAGGTCAAAAGTTGCCTGTGTCGTGTCTTCAAAAGTGTGCGTGTTGAAAGAAGGATAAAAATGCAGACTCGTGTCTGCTTCTCGGATGAGGATTTGACTTTGACGTTTAATGTTGGCGCCCTTCCCATTTTGAAAATGTCTTTCACGCGTGTATGTAAATGATCCGGCGCCGGCAACAACAACAAAAAATTGTGTAGCGTCCGCTACACGTCAGACATGATGAAGTTCAAACAAGTCAATCGAATTGTAGGCTTCTGTCCTATTTCTTGTCGGTGTTGTACAATTGCATGTCTTGATGAGGCTATGCCATTGCTAACCCTACTTAACAGTTATAGGCTAGTTTTATGCCAGATGAACCTGGCCTACAACAAGCTGATGTCACTAGTTTATGTCACACTTGTCATGTGGTTTCCATGGCCTGGTCAACAGTGTAAGTGTAGGCAGATCCCTAATGCTGGGTCCTGGTGTCACATACCAGGCCTATTCACACCTAACAGGAAGACAAGCTAAGGACAGAGGGAGACTGCGGTGCTAGACCTCCCAATGGTAACCAATCGTCACCCGAGCCAACTCTCTACTGTACTCATCTACTCAAACTTCTCCAAATACCGGGGCCTCCCTAGCGGCGCAGCGGTCGCAGTGCTAGCTGAGTCCCTACAGACCCGGGTTCGATCCCGGCCGGGTTGTCCTTGTCCCATTGTGCTCTAGTGACTCCTGTGTCGGGACGGCGCAACACACGCCAACACAGTCGCCAGGTATACAGTGTTTCCTCCGACACATTGGGGTGGCTGGCTGGCGGGTTAAGCATGCAGTGTGTTAAGGAGCAGTGCGGCTTGGCGGGGTTGCGTTTCGGGGGACACACGGCTCTCGACCATCACCTCTCCCGAGTCCGTATGGGAGTTGCATCGATGGTACAAGACTCTAACTACCAATTGGGGAGAAAAAGGGGTAAACGTTTTTTAAATTATAATATTAAAAATACACTTCTCCAAATATGGACAGAACAAATGGGGGAAAATAGGAACGAGAGCCAGATGAAACACTCTGTTGCATTTTGTGAAGATTTGGCCTGTTTGTTTGCTTCAAGGTCTGTGTCTTTGTGACCCATCCTCACAGGACTGTAGAGGTACATTGTAATCGTCTAATGTGTGCTGACATTTCACTGACTTGAAAAAGAAAACAACTTTGAAAATGGATGACTTGATTCATTTCCCATCATTAGAGCTGTATTCATAATGAATGTGTGTGTGGAGGGAGTGTGGAGGCAGGGGCCACTGGTATGTCTGCCTCCGTTGGTGCATTTATTAAAAAGTCTAGTCTAATTATGTCAGGGAAGTTTGTTGCACATAAACAAAACGCAGACGACGATCAGCTCCCCTGACTCTCTCACCCCACCGCCACGGGCTCTGAACTACAAGTCACAGACTTGGAGTCAGTGATATGGGATTCTGCACCTCCAGGAGAATGGAAGAAAACACGCTGTGTGTGTGTTTGTGCATGTGTGCATACGTGTGTGTGCTCCTCCATGTGCATGCACACACGCATACAAATGTGGGATCATAATTTGAGCCAGTTTGCTACGGCAGGAAAATAATCCTACAGCAACAGGAAATGTGAATTACAATGTGAATTATAATTAATTTTCGACAAGGAAATATCGAGTCTGACATTTCAAAGTGGAAATGTCAAATTTTAGAAGCCTTTTTAAACCTCAATTACACTACAAGTTTGAAATGTTCTGCATTGCAGGAAAGTTCTCCTGAAACAGGGTGATCAAATTAAGTTACTGCATCTGTAAGGTTAGGATTGAATGGTTTCTCATTCATCATCGGTGGCCCCTCTCTGGATTTGGGTCTTTACTGGGGACGGTGGGCCTGTATTTCTGTTTGCCATTGGAATGACTCTGCTCCAACGTCTGTCAAACAGCCTAAGTCCTTATAGTGGTGTAGAGGGAGCGCATATAAAAGCAAGCGTTTTGAGGCTTCCGTTCGGTGTTTGGTTGATCTGGACTGTGCTGTTCCAACTGTAAGTCCTGCACGGGGGATAATGTTCTAATTTACCTAATGGGTGTTCCTGACGGATCATTAGATCATCGGAAGTGCTTATCGACCTCTCCTCATGATGACATCAAACGTAGCCTGCTTTAGATTGGACTAAAACAATCTGTTGGAGAGAACGGCACACACGCGCACACACACACACACACAAACAGCAGCGCGGTATATGCCAGTTCAGATGGATATGTGTGTGTGTGTGTGTGTGTGTTGCTCTCTCCAACAGATCATTTAGTCCAATCTAAAGCATATGGTGCAGTGCCACTCAGCAGCAGAACCTTATGGAGCAGAGGGACGCTCTATTTCATATCTGAGACAAACTGCATTGAGCCCTGCTGGGTGTACTGTACATGAAAGGCCTGTGTTTCAGCGTGAGGGGCAAACATTCTGACGTCAATTCCCTCACTGGGATTTTACAGCCACAAGATTTCGAGGGCTGGTTTCTCTGCTGGAGTTTAAAAAAAAATAATTATGTATGTTTATTTGTGTGTATTTGCACTTTGCACTCATACTGCGAGTGCATATGTCCATACTGTGTGTGTGTGTGTGTCTGTGTGAGTGCAAGTGCGCGTATCTGTGTGTGTGTGTGTGTGTGTGTGTGTGCGCTAGTGATGCGTGGGTCAGCAGGTTCACCTGCACCAACCTGCAATTGCTAATAAACCGCAACCCCCCCCAGACTATACGTGATAAAGTGTCAAATCTGAAGCCCGCACCCGACCCTAACCCGCAAATATAGACAATGGGCTGTGCAGTCAGAGACGGCGGAACAATTTTTTGACAGGGGGTGTGGGATTTATTTTAAGCCTAATTTAGATATTTTCTGCTTATAATTTGCATTTTGGTACGCTATTTGTTAGTCAGTGTAATCATAATGAGATACATGCAGTTTCTCTCCAGTCATTACTTGCCCTAGAAGATGAAATAAACCCTTGCTCATAAGAATGTCATAAATCGATAGAATAAAAATGCTTCAACACCTGTAAAGTTTCCCTCTTTCATCTCCGCTTCTCTCACAGAGCAAAGACTTTCCTGTGCAAAAGATTTCCCAATGACATCAGTTTGACCTTGTTTTAAGGAGATGAAAAGCTGTGAAAAACGACATGTTTTCTGATAAGATTTCAGTTCGGCTTGGATGCATATTCTATGTGGTTGAAATACTAAATCGGCTTCTATGACGCTGCTAAAAGAGATCACCTTTACAGACGGTACCTAAAACACGGGTTTTGCACGTTTTGTGTATCATTTCACAGCAAGAAATGCTTCATTCTGCAGGGGTTAATATATTACGGCAATGTGAGAGGTTATAGACCAACAGTCCGTGTCCAGATTCCACTTGCTATTCCATTCAACCCATCTGAATAGTACAGTTCCCTTGACATGTTTGAAGCCCCCCGTCTTGGGACTGTCGAATTTGTATAGCGCCTCACATTCATCACACGTTAGCGTAGCCGGCACTGCTATCATCCTCTTTTGAATCCATTTCACCAAATCTTTCCCAAACATTACTGTTCTGGCCCTCCCTTGCCTTTTGTATTTTAAACTCTCCGTTTCACCGATTTTTGCCTCTGTGGAACCACGTTAACTTTTTCTGCCCAAGTTCCCAAATGTGTTTGGCAAGTGGCGTGCATTTGGCACGCGTAGGCTGTAGTTAGGCCCTGAAGCTTAGGCTTTAGCCAGATTCAAATAATGAAAGAAAAACCTCAATGTAGCCTATAGATATGAACTGCACAAGAATTACACATGCATTTCATTGTTGTCTCTTTTATTTAAACCACCCGCCATTCATCCACACAATATTTCATGACCCTTAACCCGCCCGCCCCGTGGCTATGAGTCAACCCGCGCATCACTGGTGTGTGCGTGCCCTGCACCTGCGCAAGTGTGTGCGTGTGTTTGCTTGTCAGCTGTGTGTTGATCCCCGTACTGCTAAGCTAGCCTTTCCTAGAAGTGTCTGGAGCAGTTCTCTCTATGTGGGAAGACATGGAGGCGACACCCGTTAGAATGTTGGGAGCTCGGTAAGAGTCTGTCGAGGAAAGACAACCTACGGTGACATTGGAGAGCGCTCCATATACGCACAGCCAAGTTAGGTTGACTGAACTCCTCCGCATTGTGAATCGGAGGGCAACGACGTTCCTGCAAATTCATTTCATCACAAGTCCAAGCATTAAAAAAGGGAGACGTGAATAGGATATGCCTCGTTGTATGTGTCGTCTATGCTCTCGTTTTTGTCTGAGAGGAATTGCCGTAGGGCGGGACACTAGATGAGCCATTTTGAACTCTATAGAGACAGTTAGTTCTGAACTGACTTAAGGCTTTGAGAAGGAGGGAGGTCACCATCTATAAAGATGGCATCTCACATGATATTATTCTTCCCTAACAGACACATCATAAAAAAAACCTAAGCCTATTCCACGGCAGTCAGGATGAGTGTGAAACTCTGGTGACCGCTCGCTGCTGTGCTTAAATTGCCCCTCCCTTTTTTTTGTGGCGCACAATAAAATTGAAATGTCATATAAAACGTGACAGGATGCTAATTTAAGGCTCCCAGGGGGCATTTGAAACAGTTCTTGTTGATTCTGTAACAGCAGACAGCCCGTAATCCCCCTCTTCCACCTCCGAAACAACGGCAGTAAAGATTCAAGCTGCTAAATGCTTTCAGGGTGACACCATTTCCAGCCAAGGCTCAGAATTAGCAACGGCAGAACAACACAGACATAACAACAAATCAAGAGTCGACTACGTGGGTTTGGCTCGCTCATATTTATTTCGTTTTAACAAGAGATTCAAGCAAAATACGCAGTGTAACTTCAGGCATCGCAAAATACCGAATGGTTTCAGAGTAAAAGCACCACGGAGCTACATGGGAGTGCACTTGGGATAAATGCAGCTGGGTTGTTTGACGAAAAGAGTGCCCTTCGCGTCCCTTTGTTATTTTTAGTTCAAAACTCTGCGCCAATATTGAATTTGAAAACCCTGCTGCAATAAACAAAGTGCCTTTTAATGTAGACCACACGGACACTTCAATGTATATTATATGAATAAAAGAAGTGCCAAAATTCAGCTTAACCCCAACATGTCTCAAAGTCTTTTAACATCATTGTGTAAAGCCATCATTATTTTTGTTGCTTTGACCAAGTCGTATCTGAAGCCTATTATTTATTTCCTGTGATTAGTGATTCATTGTACGTCTGTCCCTCGTGTTAAGATCAACCCTGTCATGTGAGTTGAACTCTCGTTTCAGATGGTGAAATTATTCCTTTTTATATATTTTTCTCTCCCCCTAAATAAATATTGAACATCTAATAGTCAAATCAGAGTGTAAAAGTAGGTGAGCTGGTTCTACGCTTTTTGGCAATTTTCTGGTGTTTTGTGGTGGAAAACCTTTACCCATAGATAAACAGGCGAGACACGTTTTAAGAATGACATAACATTTTTTGTGAAGGTTGCATTCAATTGTGCCTCCCTGTTGCACACAAGCTTCCATTCCCCCTGTCACAAGGGGATTTATGGCCGATTTAAGATGAAATCGTCAACCCTGTTACGGTCAACCCTGTTACTTTATTTGGCACTTAATAGGCACTTACTATAGTAAATTGAACATGTGGTCTTTTATAACAGAATGTTAAAATGAGGGGAAATCAAAGTTGCACTTCTCAAAAGTCAGCGAATTGTTGGAATGACCCAGCTCTTATATCAAAATGCTAGAACAAATCTTTAGAATTTCATAAAACTGATATAAACAATGATAACAAATCTAGTTCTTAGCCACCGGCACTGTTTACCAAAGTTCCTCCCTAGATAATAAAAATTGAAAAAAGGATTGAAGTTGAGCAGCTCATCTGTAGGACATGAGTATTACCCAAGACAGTTTTGGAGGGATGCCTAAACAGGATGCAGTTATCTTATCCATCTAGTTTATAAACAAAAACACATGAATCTCAAAAACAGGACCCTACAGTGCCCATGAGACATACTGGTTTATACAGTACAGTACCTCTCGCACCATTCTACAATCCAACCGGAAGGGGGAAGCTGCAGGATCAAACCTGATGGCTTGCGGCCCCAAGCTAGGTCTATGTCTGATAACCATTCGTTCACTATTAATCCCTGAAGGTCAGTGATCTATGCTCATGGCCAGACCGTGACCACACTGTACCAGCGGTCCTCATAGAGGACATGTCTCCTATTAGGAGACATGTCCCAACTTCAGCTCCCTCCGACCAGCTAGAGATAGCACTGTGCTGCTGGCACCTCGCCAGCACGACGTAAGAGGCAGATGTTTCGTTTTGAAAGCAGCAGTGTTAATACATTATTTATTTCACAAGTAATCCTTGGGTGAATATGGAGAATACATCTCCGTTTTTCCCTCCCTCTCTTATCACAACCACATAAATATCTGGTTAACTGGGCCCCGAGATGCTCCGCACGTTCTCCCCTATCATCTAGTGGCGCTCGCAGACACAAAGGGTCTTGGGAAGGCATGCAGGAGCGCTCAGTTCTCTAACGGGGGGGGGGGGGGGTGTATGTATGTATCTATGTGAGTGTGTGGGGTGTTGCTTCGAAGGAGCCAAAGTCAAACTCCAGTTAACTGTGGCAGCTGAAGGTGGACTATGCAGACACTCTCTCATTCTATTGAGGCTTTTCACCCAGCCTGTTCCCATGGCGAGGGTTGCCGAGATGCCCGAGGATAAATGTACACATAAGTGGAGGTGGAGGAGGCTTATTTTCAGGTTGACCTCTACGTCCCATGGCTCCATCCTAAAAAGTCTATCTGTGTGTGTGTGTGTGTGCGTGCGTGCGTGCGGGCGGGCGTGTGTGCGGGCGCGCGCGTGTGTGCGTGCACTTCTAATGGGGCCGGGGGTAGTGCTGCCATGATCACCTTTCCAATCTCCCACCCACCAGCCTCTCCATCAGAGAGACTCAAGGTCGGGCACAACAGCCTACGGAAACCTCCTCCACCATCCAAGACCCTCACTCTGCCATGCTTCCCCCTGCCTGCCCTCACCCCTGCCCTCCTGCCCTCCTGTCCCCCTACTCTCCCTTCCCCTGTCCTCTCCAGGTTCCCGGGTGGCAGCGGGTGATGAATGGGACACCGATACTCTTCTCGTTTGTTGGCCTGGTTCAGCCCGCTGCCCTCTCCATCTCCAAAAAACAAGGCTGTCACATTCACAACAGTCCCAGCACAACTCTACTCTCAAACTTACGTTGTTTTCTGAGAACCTGGGTTAAAGGCACAGGCAATTCAGGGATTTATAAGTGATGTACAGTCAATAATAAAAGGTTATATATCCAATATATACACTAGCACAAATACCATCTGTGTTTCTCAATCCTGGTTCGAGACAAGCCACAGGGTCTGCAATGGTTTCAATTAAACCAATTCAATTCATTCCTTCATAGGGTACATGCCTTCAAACAGTGGGACACTCTTTCCCTGTCACAATACACTGTGGTGAAACAAGGTAATTTGACAGAGTAAGTCGTGCTGATAGTTAATTTTCTCTGATTCATCAACTTGCTTTACAAAATCCAGGCCAATTTATTCAGTCTTCATAACACCTGAAATGTCATTACATATTCATGTGCGGAGATAAAACAAGAGACCGGGACAATTGGAAAATTCCCGTATTTAAAAAAAAAGTGATGGGATCGTACCTTCAAAAGCAGCATAAAATATGTATCCTCAACACTCATTACACATTTATGACTCTTGTTAAAAGAAAAGGTAGCAACTGCCTCTTCCCATGTTTGACTTTGAGACACAGACGCAGCCGCTATCATGTGATGTGCTCCAGATTCCAGCCAATCAGAGGGCGGATAGAAGAGCTCCATGTCTGTCAACAGTGCCAACATTCTACCCTGACAGACCTCTGATACTCTGACAGAAGGCAACTTTCACTGGTTTACAAGTGCAGATCTGCTTTAACCGAGGCTGCAGGGGGCTGGTGGCATTTCTCTTCCATATACTGTCCATCAGAGTCAAGACGTCTGGATCGTCTGGTTGTGAATGTGTAGCTGATTCAACTAGAAGGCCGTGACAGGTAGGTAGCAGTGGTATCCTGAGGACAGGGGGATAGGGCCTTCTTGGCTTAGCGACGGTGCAGAATCTCTAAGCACAGGGGGCGGGCACACACACACCCACACCAATGGCTCACCCATACAGCTAGCAAAGCGTTCCCAGATGGTGTAACTATTAGATAGGGGACATGAAGCCCTCTTAGCAACTGTTATCTGTGAATGGTCATCTGACACCTGAGACTCGTCATATGGAGAACAGAAAAGGTCCATGGGCTTACACAATGATCGCTGCATGATGAGCTTGGGTTTAACTTCCCATTACAGAGGATGTTGTCTCTTCCCGTCTGTCTTTCCTTATTGGGATGGATCCTACCATCCTACAGTCACATAAGGAGGGCAACTTTCCGTGCCGGAACACCCCCCCCCCCCCACACATTCTTATCCCGAAAAGGAACTGGGATGGGTGGTGTCGGGGGTGACAATAGCGCGGTGTGTTACGGAGCGAGCGTGCCAATGAAACGAGGACAGGGACTGGCAGGACAGAGAGAGAGCCTGCAGGCGAAGCGGCTGGACAGACAGACGATGAGCCATATAAGCCAGACAGGGACACCGGGAAGGCCGGAGCGGGGCCACACTTACCACCATCACCCGTATCCACTCAAAGTGCCAGGAAGCCAACATATCCACAAGGATATGGCTTTCAGGCAGTCGGCCGTCATCCGAATGGCCGGGCCTAGGCACCTTGTGGGTCAGAATAGATTAAGATGTTGTTGTTTTTTTTAAACCAGGGACACAAAGGAAAGGGTTAAAACAAGGCTGAGCAGCAGAGCAGAGGAACAGATATCTGGGGGAACGGGAGAGAAAGAAAGAGAGAGAGAGAGAGAGAGAGAGAGAGAGAGAGAGAGAGAGAGAGAGAGAGAGAGAGAGAGAGAGAGAGAGGAAAATAATCCACCTGATGTGTTAGAAAAAAATGGCAAACAATGTGGCACACTTTGCTTTGCAAGACAATACTCCTCCACACTTTTCTCCCCACCTTTTTGTTCTTTCACTCTTTATTAGCCAAACATGATTAAAATGCAGTTCCGAGGAGCGTCTCCCAAAAAGAAATAGGCAAAAAAAGTAAAAAGCACCTTTTTTTTTTTTAACAGCGTGAAGCTTTTCATCCTTCACAGGCGGGGAGAAGAAAAGAACTCAGAAGCAGCTCAAAAGTTCTCTTTATTTTATTCTCCTCCGCACTTAAAAAAAAACAACCTAACTTGTTACCTGAGGACATGCATGGCGAATCACAAGCTCAATAGCCCCAGAACAACTTTTCAGTCACACTTTTTAGAGTATTAAAAATAATCCCCCCCGCGCACTCTTTAGTCCAATTACATCGGAGCACGCAGCTATCGGCGGATCGGCGCGGCGCAGTGCGGAGCTGGGGCTCCGGCGGCTCCTGCGCTCCATGTGCTATCTGCAGATAAGCACCGTCTCCCTCCACGCCCAGATCCACATTGTCACAATGCTGCCTGTACCAGGATCAGATCTTACAGCATTACACACTGCTGAGATGTTACCTGTGTTTTCCCCTCTAATGTCACCGCGATAGGAAAACAGAGAGAGGCAGATAGAGAGGGAGAGCGAAAGAGAAGCAAAAGGGAATGACGGAAAGACGGCTCCGAGACAGGACAGAAACAGCGAAGGTAGAAGAATGAGGAAAAAGGGAGAAAGTCGGAGAAGAGGAAGAGTGAGAGAGGTAGCGATGGCTGTGAAATGGGGTGTAGCGTATTAAGGTTGCTGCTGTTAGGCCCAGGGGTCAGGAGAACGGGAAGTGTGTTGCTACGGCGCCATGGGCGTCGACGAAGCAACACAGCAACGGTTAATACCCAGACACCTGCCAGGCCATCGATAAACACAGAGCTGCTATCAGGTCGCCACAGCTGCCTAGAACCCCCATGATATCCTCCATTA
Organism: Oncorhynchus kisutch; assembly: GCF_002021735.2. Lineage (NCBI taxonomy): Eukaryota > Metazoa > Chordata > Actinopteri > Salmoniformes > Salmonidae > Oncorhynchus > Oncorhynchus kisutch. The sequence continues at coordinate 44,582,761 of NC_034181.2, read as the reverse complement.
CTGACTCCACATGGTAACGGCGAGGAGATTACCAACTTTTTTTTATTAGCAGATAGTATCTCTGTATACTCGCCTTAACAGCATAGCAGTGATATCACTTGATTCTCTCTCTCTCTCTCTCTCTCTCTCTCTCTCTCTCTATATCTCTCTCTCTCTCTATCTCTCTCTCTCGTGCCATTAATTGTCAGGCGGAACTCAATGAAAGCTTCCCCGAAAAATGACATACAGCCTGAATAACACAAACAGTGTTTTTTCCCAAATTATACTGAACAATGTGCCAGTGTGTTCCCAGTGTGAGCATGAGTGTGCGTGCCCTGCAGAGAACGTGTGTGTGTGTGTGTGTCCTTCGCCTACAGGGAGAGGGGATGGTAAAAAGCCTGCCTCAGCAATACAGAGGAGAAGGATAAGGAGATAGAGAAATGACTAGAGAGAGGGAGAGTGGGGTACTGTCAGCTCTTCATCTCTTTTCAAGAGATCCTTACTCGAACTTAGAATATCCATCACACCTGAGTCCACATGAATGTTCGAATGACGAGTAGCGAAATGTCTATGTGTTATTCACAGTACAGTAATGCCTAGGAAGCATACTGGGAAATGGGACAGACATGTGCTGAACAAATCAGGGCTGCTTCGCTGTACTAAGTTGTTGAGTCGACATAATCGAAAACAAAGAATGAACAACAACAAACAATGCTTCTCTATACTGTCTAGAGTCTCTACCAGCACCTCATCAGGGCACCTCACTGGAACATGTGACGCAGTCAAAGTGTCCCTGGTGTTTCTAAGCCAACGTACGTAACGCACGTACAGCCCTGTGTGGGTACCAACGCTCAAACTACTCTAGAGGACAAACCCAGCATCAGACAGAGAGGGACAGGACGGAACGAGAAAGTGAATGGGAGGGAGGGAGAGAGAGACAGAGAGAGACAGAGAGGAGAGCGCGTGAGAAAAGATAGAATAAGCGAGAGCGAAGGGAAGAGGAAAGGGAGGTGGAAGAGGGAAAGAGAGAGAGGGAGGGAGAAGGCTGACATCTGTAGTAGGTGTAAAGAGGCGTGTGGGTGAGGTGTGTGTGTGTGTGTGTGTGTGTGAGCGCGGTAAAGCCGTGAGTGGGACATGATTGCAGTGTGTATCTTATCTGGCTAGCAGTAAGTCCTGAGGCGAGACGAGCGCGACTCCAGTGACCAGCCATGCGTAGTGAGTGTAATCTCAGAGCTTCTTCAGCCCCTCTATCCCGCTCTGTGAGACAGGCTATCACACACAGGGACCCTGGAGGTGATAACTTTACTCCAGCTCTGGACAGCAGGCTGTGTAAGACAAAGCTGCGACAAAGATGTCATTCAGTCCCTACAGATGCTACTGGAAAGTCTAGTCTGTCCTGTACTTACACCGAAAGCTCCCATGGCATACATGTACCAACCTGATCTCATAGAATTTGACGTAATTGGATGAGCGTTGAGGTTTGACCCGTTAATTCCACGTGGTTACAGGGTTAATTCTGCATCGTTACAGGGTTTAAAACAGGGTTAGGTTTAGGTATTGATTCCGCGTGGTTAAGGTTAGGGCTATGGTTTGGGGAAGGCTTAAATAATAATAATAATAATAATAATAATAATAATAATAAAAAGACCTGTTTCCAGTATCATCAACTAGTCTCCCTGCTTGCTAGAGAATTGTGAACTGCAATGGCGCAGTGGTCTAAGCAGTTTCTATTTATTTATTTTTATTTCACCTTTATTTAACCAGGTAGGCCAATTCTCAAGTTCTCATTTACAACTGACCTGGCCAAGTTAGAGCAAAGCAGTGCGACAAAAACAGTCAATTACACAATAGAAAAATATATATACAGTGTGTGCAAATGGAGTAAGGAGGTAAGACAATAAATAGGCCATAGTAGCGAACTAATTACAATTTAGTAAATTAACACTGGAGTGATAGATGTGCAGATGATGATGTGCAAGTAGAAATACTGGTGTGCAAAAGAGCAGACAAACAAAAGCAAATATGGGGATGAGGTAGGTAGTTGGTTGGATGGGCTATTTACAGATTGCCTGTGTACAGCTGCAGCGATAGGTAAGCTGCTCTGACAGCTGACGCTTAAAGTTAGTGAGAGAGATATAAGTCTCCAACTTCAGTGATTTATGCAGTGCGACAAAAACAGTCAATTACACAATAGAAAAATCTATATACAGTGTGTGCAAATGGAGTAAGGAGGTAAGACAATAAATAGGCCATAGTAGCGAACTAATTACAATTTAGTAAATTAACACTGGAGTGATAGATGTGCAGATGATGATGTGCAAGTAGAAATACTGGTGTGCAAAAGAGCAGACAAACAAAAGCAAATATGGGGATGAGGTAGGTAGTTGGTTGGATGGGCTATTTACAGATTGCCTGTGTACAGCTGCAGCGATAGGTAAGCTGCTCTGACAGCTGACGCTTAAAGTTAGTGAGAGAGATATAAGTCTCCAACTTCAGTGATTTATGCAATTCGTTCCAATCATTGGCAGAAGAGGACTGGAAAGAAAGGCAGCCAAAGGAGGAATAGGCTTTGGGGGTGACCAGTGAAATATACCTGCTGGAGCACGTGCTAAGGGTGGGTGCTGCTATGGTAACCAGTGTGCTGAGATAAGGCGGGGCTTTACCTAGCAAAGACTTATAGATGACCTGGAGCCAGTGGGTTTGGCGACGAATATGTAGCGAGGACCAGCCAACGAGAGCATACAGGTCGCAGTGGTGGGTAGTATATGGGGATTTGGTGACAAAACGGAGGGCAATGTGATAGACTGCATCCAATTTGCTGAGTAGAGGGTTGGAGGCTATTTTGTAAATGACATCACCGAAGTCAAGGATCAGTAGGATAGTCGGTTTTACGAGGGTATGTTTGGCAGCATGAGTGAAGGAGGCTTTGCTGCGAAATAGGAAGCCAATTCTAGATTTAATTTTGGATTGGAGATGCTTAATGTGAGTCTGGAGAGTTTACAGTCTAGCCAGACACCTAGGTATTTATAGTTGTCCACATATTCTAAGTCGAACCGTCCAGAGTAGTGATGCTAGTCGGGCGGGCAGGTGCGGTTGAAGAGCATGCATTTCGTTTTACTTGCATTTAAGAGCAGTTGGAGGCCATGGAAGGAGAGTTGTATGGCATTGAAGCTCGTTTGGAGGTTAGTTAACAAAGTGTCCAAAGAGGGGCCAGATGTATACAGAATGGTGTTGTCGGCGTAGAGGTGGATCAGAGAATCAAGAGCGTCATCATTGATGTAGACAGAGAAAAGAGTCGGTCCCAGGAATTGAACCCTGTGGCACCCACATAGAGACTGCCAGAGGTCCGGACAACAGGCCCTCTGATTTGACACACTGAACTCTCTGAGAAGTAGTTAGTGAACCAGGCGAGGCAGTCATTAGAGAAAACAAGACTGTTGAGTCTGCCGATAAGAATACGGTGATTGGCAGAGTCGAAAGCCTTGACCAGGTCGATGAAGACGGCTGCACCGTACTGTCTTTTATCGACGGCGGTTATGATATCGTTTAGGATCTTGAGCGTGGCTGAGGTGCACCCATGACCGGCTCGGAAACCAGATTGCATAGCGGTGGGATTCGAAATGGTCGGCGATCTGATTGTTAACTTGGTGTTCGAAGACTTTAGAAAGGCAGAGCAGGATGGATATCAGCCTGTAACAGTTTGGGTCTAGAGTGTCTCCCCCTTTGAAGAGGGGTATGACCGCGGCCGCTTTCCGATCTTTAGGAATCTCAGACGATACAAAAGAGAGGTTGAACAGACTAGTAATAAGGGGTTGCAACAATGGCGGCAGATAAGTTGCTCTCTGGCTTGAGCCCAGTGCTGTGCCATCATTATGTTTTGGAGGGGGAGTGCCGACAAAGGCACATTTCCACGTCCTCAGCACCTTTTCAAATGCTCGAAATCCACGTCTCTTTCCTGTCACCAGCCTGACATGTACACTCTTATAGAAAAAGGTGCTATCTAGAACCTAAAAGGGTTCTCCAGCTGTCCCCATAGGAGAACCCTTTGAAGAACCCTTTCTGGTTCCAGGTAAAACCCTATTGGGTTCCATGTAGAACCCTTTCCCCAGGGGGTAGGTGTGTGAGTGTGTCTGTCTGTCGCTGTCTGTTAATCATACAGGTCTCTCTCACTCCCTCTCTCTCACTCCCTCTCTCTTAGGGATGAGTGAGCAGACGGCGGTGTGTGTGCCGACGGTGTGTGGTGGCAGAACCATCGCCTGCTGGATCCCCTGTAGCGAGGGCCGGTATGGAGGATGACAGACAGGCAACAGGCAGGAGCCCAGAGAGACGTGGAGGGAGGGAGGGGTGAGAACCAGTGCCAGCCAAGGTAATGACACCCTCATTAGAATATGGCCACTTTCTGTTAGTGTGTGTTTAGCTCTTCAACTGTAATGCAGGTGTTGACATTATTGACATTGAGACCTTGGTATATCAAGTGTGTGTGTTTGTGTGTGTGCAGGCGTGTGTGCGTGTGTGCGCACATGTGTGTCTAGTCATTGCCATGAATTTACTGGCTGTGGAAGGGTTCGCAGGAAACACATCTTGAACATCTTTAAGTCCTGCCACACACACACACACACACACACACACACACACACACACACACTGCTATTCACCTGGACCATCTCAACAGGTACTATAACGCTCTATGAAAACTGTCTTCTGCATTGATATCATGTTCTCATCCCACGTGGACAGTTCACAGGCAGGCACGCAGCGTGCTCAAACGAGCGCAATCACGCGCACGCACATGCACACACACGCGCACACACCACCAGAGAGAGAAGAGGAGGAGGAGGAAGAGGAGGGAGAAGCAGCACAGAGTTAAGCTTCATTCTTCTTTTCCCCTTCAGGTGCCCGCTTGGGTTTAACAACTGAGCCGTCCCCATCAATTAGCCTGGACTTTGGACTTTCATTGAGAGTAAGTGACTAATATCAGCGTTGGCTAAGAAGAAAGACACTTTTCACGATTGCCCAACAATCTGTTAAGTGGATACACATGTGGCGGCCTCGGCAAAGCCTGCAAGGGGTCCTCTCCCCAATAAAAAACAGGTGCTCCACTTTTTTGCCATGTAATACCCCATTTAGCCCCCGGAGCAAAGGTTATCCAGCTAATAGCTGCCTTGTGGTGCACAGGGAAGAGCAGCACACGGCCAGAACTGAACATCTGGAACGGATTGCACATACTTGCAACATATGCTTCAGGTTCAATTAAAATGAGGCCTTGGCACATTTATTAATCTTTTTTTTCTACCTTTGTGCCTGAAAAAGGCCTCCTCTGACCTGACCTTAATATTATACAATTTTAGCAAAGAGGAGAGGTAATGAGAGCGTCAGGTCATTTCAATACCTGAGAGTGAGAATGGAAATGACAAATTTGTTCAGCCTCAAAACTCCATTTGTTGTGCACTTAACCAGGGAATAAGGGGGGGGGGTTTAAGAATGAAAGAGAACGGGGGAGGGCAGGAATGGAGGGAGGGAGGGAAAGAGTGAGGGAGAGGGCTAGGGTGGTTTGAAGAGACAGATATTGGTGAAATAAAGAAGAAAAACACCCCCCTTTCAACTTCCCTACAGCTCAAATGGAATGCTAACATTTGAGGGGAGCGATAGATCAAAATGTATGAAGCCAGAGTTGGTCAATTGTAGCCTTTGTGGTCGCCTTGCTATCCGGCGCCTCAGCCCTGTGTGCAGAAAGAGCAGGGCCCTCTTATGTGGAATAATCAGCTCAGGACTCAATCTGACAGACGCCGCGAGCTGCAGCTCCCTCATTTCAATATGAAAGTTGAAATGTATTTTTTTCCCCCTCTTTCTATAATCTGCATCTTTTCAAACGCCTGTTTATTTTTTTCTGAGGGAAGGGAGGAAATGCAGAAAAAGAAAAGTAGAGCGATAGAGAGGTGAAAAAAGGTTCAAGGTTGCTTAACGCATATCTTCAATCGCCGCCCCGTACACCGTAAGCCTTGGAACCTTGCAGCCGTGGAACTTTTCCCTCAGAGCCGCTGGAGGAAGGGGGAATGAAAATGCCGAGACGCATGTGGACTGGAGTGCACATAATATCTGCTTTTTTAACCCTGTGATCTCACACAGACACTTGTGGCACTTTGGATATTTCAAAGGGCTGGAAAGAGGTCAGCCTAAAATAACTCCACTCTAAATGAAGAGAGTCTTCAGGCTATTTCATTTCAGATAACAAATTGCTTCGTCAAAGGCTCATACAAGTTGAATAAAAAGGACAGACTGAAGAGATTTTTGTCGAAAGTAGTGCCCAGAGATGCTAAATCAGATGATATTCGAATTGGTCTTGGTGTTGGGCAAAAAACAACAACAATAACCACGAATCAGTGTGCAGACAAACCACAACATGTCACGTACTGCCATTTACATCATAGGAAGAACCAGGAAAAACTCTATAGCACACAAATATCCTCCTGAAACAAAACAGAACCTGGGGAACGATTACTTCAGATTTGGTTTGGGACTATTCGACAGGATTCTACTCTGTTGTCTTTTAGGTGCTATGAAAACCTTACTGCAAGTATCAAATGTCAGGTTCTGTAACATTGAAGCCTAACGCCGCCTCTCTCCCTGACTAGGACTAGAAAGGATTAGGAAGCTCAAGGCTAGTATGGCTACAAGCTGCCATTGTGTAAACGAGCGAGCTAACCCACTAAAGCAGCCACTTGTTGTTACCTGATAGCTGCTGAGCACAAATTCTCTTTTATTACTAAGTCACTGAGAAGATAACGCTCCTAAATAGTTCCTGAAGCTCCTTAAAGTCGGCGCTTTAAGCGTGATCCCATCTCGGCGGCGCAACGGGCCAACGCTGCACATCAGCATTCCAAATACAGTAGATAGCCACATAAAGAAGAGAAGGGGACGTTTTAGAAGAGCGAAGCAGAGCAAAATCACTAACACTGGCAACCGTGACGCTATGCATGAAGGGGTAACAACAGGCAGAGGACCACGTGTCTGGACCCATTTCAGGAAGACGACGAACAATGTTCAAAGTTTGGATGTGTGCGTGTCTGCGTGCACATTTGAACGTGTGCATCTGAAGTTTGGAGTGCATTGAAATGGAGTGTACACAATGCATCTATGTGTTTGTATTTCCTGTGTGTGGAACGCTGGCACCCCAGAGACTTCCTGTCCCTTGACAGCATACAGAGAGAGAGAGAGAGAGAGAGAGAGAGAGAGAGAGAGAGATAATTACCTTGTCATCTTTCTCATAGTCCTCATCCTCGTCCTCCAGCAAGTCCTCCATCGCTTGCTGCACGGCGGTTGCCACAGGAACAAGAGAAGAAGAGAGAGATTTAAAAATACACAAGTGGGGCAGACAGGTATTCTCATTCATTCTCATTACCACAGATTGCACTATGTACAGTATACTGTACACATGGCTGATGTTAACACAAATCAATACAGAGCTGATTGTGGGACTGTTAGTCTTCCAGGCCAATCTGAGCCCACCTCTGACCACATTCCCCTACCTCTCCTATCACTACAGGGGGTAGAGGAGAGGAGAGGACGGCCTCCAGCAGAGGAAGCCCCAGTGACAGAGAAGTGTAACTATCTGCTTCACTGGTCCCTAACTGATGGAACAACAGCCATTTCAGTAGGGTCCTCCCACTAACCCCCATAACACACACAACCCCCCCCCCCCACCCCACCCACACACACACACACACACACACACAAGGGAGAACAGATAAAGAAAGAGAGAGAGAGAGACTGGTAGAGAGAGAGCGGGTGAAAGTAAAAATAAAAATTAAAATATTTCTATGTATGTATGCATGTGTGGGATGCTGAAGAAAATAGGTTAAGGAGTTGTGGAAAAGTTGTTGTTTTGACCTTTCTGATAAAAGGCATCATTATTAACCATACGTACGTTATGTATCTTCTTCAACTGCTCAAATGACCTTTTAAATCACCTCGGAGGCCTACATAAGCACATGAACTAGGTTCTGAATCAATCTCTTGCCATTAGCTATAGGCAAGGAGGAAAGTGGGGGAAAAAAACAGGTGCTCAAAGTTGTATTACACAACAATGAAGGATGGAGCAGTCAACTGTAAACAGGTTGACTCAGATCAGTGATTGAACTTAGTATCCCCTGGGAAAGAGGAGATCTGTAGATAGTCGGACGGACAGAAGGACGGACAAACAGATGGATGGACAGACGGATGGAGAAACAGACAGAGTCGGTGGTATCACGCGTGGATTCTTGCTGCCTGCCTGCCTGCCTGAGGAGCAGTGGTAGGACGGCACAGATCGTTATTCCCTCCTCTCCTGCCTCCTCCCCGTCAATCACACATCAAAGCTACAGGGTCAGATGCAGCGGCATTACCATAAACAAACGGGCGCATCATAAACCCGTAAGCTGCCAAGGGGGTTGCATTTATCTCCTCCCATTATCCCATACCCCCTACCCTACCCCCCCCCCCCCCCCCCCCCCCCCCGCCCGCACCCGCAAACAAGTTGGAGAAATCCAAAAATCATTACTTCCCAGAACAATAGCTTTTGTCCCTTTGTTTTACTGGAATAATAAAAAGTGTGGCTGACATAAGCTCCTTATGTAAATACAGCTTCCCGCAGAAACAAAGAGAGGTTCAACCCAGTTGTGCTGAGCGTGGAGAGAGTAAATACAAGTCATGGCGTTGTGTGTGTGTGTGTGTGTGTGTGTGTGTATGTTTCTATCTACAGCTTAGTATGGTTGTCTAACTTGTTCTACTCCTGCCCATTCGCTGGAATCCATTGGCGACCACGGCAATCAACTGTTACCGAGCTAACGAGCAAGTGTCCCGCGTCTATAACTCTCGTGTACAATAAAGACCTGGGCACCGTGTTAGAATCAACAACCACAAAGGACGCGCTCAAAATGAATCATGGGTTTCTCCAAACACAGCCTTTTTTTTCACTACAGTATACAGCACAGTAACATACTGTAGGCCCCATGTTATCTAAAAACAGAGAGAATATCAGCATTACCGACAGAGACAAGGATACCGTCACCCCCCCCCCCCCCTACGTTCTCTTCTCCCCTCTTGCCTGGGGTAAAGAGAACAGCCTTGTTCACCGCTACGAGAGTGCGTAGTATTATAAATAAGTTAAAGGAAAGACATGTCATCTCATCTGCCCTGAAGATTGCCACAACTAAACGCTGTGTCTCCGGAAGACATCAATTACCAGCGCGGTGCTGATGAATTCAACAATTTCCCCTGTCCTGTTATGATGAACACCGTTTGGGTATATTGTACCATTCAGCTGTTTATCCCCTTATCGCATCGCTTGAATTACTATCATTACAAACTGATGCTTCAAAGACTCAATGTCGACAGGATCGTGTAACGTTTACACAGCCCACGACGCGCTTCAATCCAACACTTTACCAGAGGGGAAATTAACATATTCAAAGCATTCAAATCATCTGAATGGTACAGGTTATACTCACAGATTACAGAGGGTACAGGCTCCTCAGAGGAGGAAGGGGAGGGCCCATCCTCCTCACTGAATTTCATAAAAATAAAAATTGTGAAACATTTAAAAAGTTAAGTCTTTTTAGATAAAACTATACAAAATATATTCACGTCACTAAATAATTGATTAAAATACACTATTTTGCAATGGCCTACAGTAGCCTCAGCAGCACTCTGTAGGATAGCACCATTGTGTAGCCGGAGGACAGCTAGATTCCATCGTCCTCTGGGTACATTGACTTCAATACAAAACCTAGGCGGCTCATGGTACTCACTCCCTTCCATAGACTTACACAGTACTTATGACAACTTCCAGGGGACATCCAACCTATCAGAGCTCTTGCAGCATGAACTGATATGTTGTCCACCCAATCAAAGGATCAGATAATTAATCTAGTACTGAAAGCATAAGCTACAGCTAGCTAGCACTGTAGTGCACAACATGTGGTGAGTAATAGACTCATAGAGAAAGACAATAGTTGAACAATTTGAACCCATTAATTTACTCAAAAATGAAGGAGTAGCAAGAGAGAGAGAGAAAAAGCTAGCTATATTTTCAATATATTTTTTTCACAGACTTAGCTAGCAAATTCCGCTAGCTAGTTTAGCCTACTCAACCACCCAGCTCAAACAGAGGGATGCTATGTTAGCTAGCTGGCTATGACTATCCAACACTGGAACTCTTCCAAGTCAAGGTAAACTTTTGGTTTGACAAATTTATTACCTTCTGGGCCCGCCATTGTAACTGCTAAACTGCTTTCTGACTGTACACTGTACCGCATTAGCCAATAGGGTGACAATGATGTACGTTGTGTGCAGCGGTTATGATATGAAGGTTTGGCTTGCAAAGTTTTTTTTCCCGCCTGGTCCCAGTTCACAAGTGAAGGGAAAAGGTGAGAGGAGGACAGCGCGTAGATGTGAAAAGGGATACAACGAGCTGTTTGTATGTGGCTATGAAAGTGAATGGTGTATTTATTCCTCCGATTCTGTTGAAAAAATGTCTTATACAAAAGCATACGGAAAGAAACGGGGATAAACATACCTAAATTTGTCCAATAGAAACTCTTGTTTGCAACTGTTGGGCTAATGATTACATCCTAGTTCAGCTGGATGCAGGAAAGAGTGTACAAGGTGGCATTGAATGTGCCACTGACCTGTGTGCACCTACGTTCCAAACTTTCGTTTATAGGTTATGGTTGTAGCAACCTCATGATGGGTATAGGGAACATTTTAGTATCATGTAGTAATCTAAACCTATCAATGTTACATTGAACTGGGTGAACGGAATATGAATGACAGTCATCCAATATGCTGTAATAGAAAAAAAGACAATGCTCATGAAAAAATAATTGCCCTCCCTCATCTTAAACGGCACCGACCGCCACTGGTGAAACGTATAAATAAAGTATAGACCATTTAGTATGGAGCAGTGCTCGTGAACACATGTCCTGGAGGGCAAGTGTCCTGCAGAGTTTATGTGAGTCTGGCTTGTTTAAAACCAGCCTATAGGGTCAGTGCCATGGCAAGCCATTTCCTCTTGTTTGGTCATTAAGCCCCAGTAGGCCGGAGATCCTGACACCTGTGTGCCCTAAAGGAGCAGGGAACAGGGAGCTGACAGAGATATTGATGTACACTAGGCAAGTACAGGACACTTGAAGTAGGCCTGCCGGCTGTAGCAGGAGAGAGAATAGGAAAACTACAGTGGATGTGTGAATTCTGGAATACCACTCAGGCCTTGGATGGGTCGATGAATCTGAACACGCACACACACACACGTGCGCGCACACAAGGATAAACACGCACATGCACACACCAGACAAGATCGACATCACCATTCGACCCCCTGAGCTGCCGCTAGCATCCTCTTCACCCCAGCCCGGTGACGTCCGCCCTGCCAAGCGAACGCCGTCCCCCAACCCCCCACACCCCCACCACCCTCCTACCACCACTATCTCTGCTGTCTTCTTCCTAACCTTTCCGAATGACAGCCGCTAGGGGAATTGACGCCAAGGCAGACATCCCGCCGAACATGAAGATATACTCTCCTTTTTTTTCCTCTCCCTTCTCTTCCCCCTCTCCTTCTCCTCATCTTCCTCTTTGATACGTGAGAGGGTTTTAACCTCTCCAGCTGCCGGGGTCTGCTCCAGTCCCCTCCAGGCCCTGCTTGGTATGCTGTCTCTGTGTGTGTGTGTGTGTGTGTGTGTGTGTGTGTGTGTGTGTGTGTGTGTGTGTGTGTGTGTGTGTGCGCTTTGGCGCTGGAGGAGAGGGGGCGAGGAGAGGGGAGGGCTGGAAGGCTGATAAGGACTGTGGGCAGGCAGAGCTTGTCTGACCCATACGGGCCCTTCACAAGCTGTCAGAGTCCTGGCCCTCACAGGGGGGGCCTTCCGTCTGCGCTGACCCAGCCCTGGCTCACCCAGCAGGGGGCAGAGAAGGGTGAGGCTGGCTGGGGCGCTCTGGGACTGGGGTTGACGGGGCCTGCCTGTTTTCATGATCACACAGACCAGTCAAAAGTGCCAATCATAATCATCACTACATTCCAGAGAGATACACATAGTATTATCTTATTGATGGACACATTTGACACATGTCAGCACTGAGTCAGTCGGACCAACGCAAAGAAAACCAACCTCTGAGTTTTGCTCAAACAGAACCAAACTGAGATAGACCTTAGTTTGTATCAGAAACAGGGCTGGTGTGTGTGTGTGGTAGAGAGAGGCAGGTGCCTGGCTGGGGAAAGTAGGAGTCACAGGGTAGAGGAGGCTCTGGGCTAGTGTCTGAACACCCACACACTGTCGAGAGACACACACACACACACACACACACAGCCAGAACAGTCAGAGAGAGCAGCAACAGAACAACAACAAGGACTGCGGCAGAACACGGAGAGCTGACATTGTTAGCAGCAACGGGTACAGAGGTTCACAGGGATAGAGAGGGGGGAGGCTGGGAGACTGGCGCGGCGTTCTCGCCCCACTCCCAACCCCGTCTGCCTGCCTGCCAGCGAAGAGGAGCAGGGGCGGCACGGGGGAAATCAGCGGGGCACAAACGCTTCCAGTTAAAAGTGACATGACCTTTTGATTTTGTCACCTGTCACCGACTGCCATGTCTTCCGCTGCACTGAGGAGCGCCTGCCAGGCACCGCAGCCTCCCTCTCTCTCTCCTTTTGTCTATCTCTCTGTTTTTGGGGCAGGGCCACTGCGGAGGTGTTCCTTTGGTTTGAGTGAAGGCACACTGGGCCAGGCTCTCTCGCTTTCTCTTTCTCTTTCTCCTCCTCCTGCTCCTCCTTATCAGAATATAGTTCATTCTCCTCTTTCTGTCAAATCAAATCCTTATGGGGACACATGACATCCCATTAACTTCTTCCAAGGCTTGTTGCTCATTTAAATTAATTATATCCCAACCTATTCTTTCATGGTACAAGCTAACAGAAATGGATTGCTGTCCACATCTAACTAACAAGACACTGATGGCCAAATGGATGTACTGTGCATTCACAATCAACAACAAAAGACAACAATTAGTCAATTCAAGTAGAAGGGGCAGAGAGAGAGAGAGAGAGAGAGAGAGAGAGAGAGAGAGAGAGAGAGAGAGAGAGAGAGAGAGAGACAGAGACACAGAGAGAGACAGAGACACAGAGAGAGACAGAGACAGAGACAGAGACAGAGAGAGAGAGAGACAGAGACAGAGACAGAGACAGAGAGAGAGACAGAGAGACAGAGAGAGAGAGAGAGAGACAGAGAGAGACAGAGAGAGAGAGAGAGAGAGAGAGAGAGAGAGAGAGAGAGAGAGAGAGAGAGAGAGAGAGAGAGAGAGAGAGAGAGAGAGAGAGAGAGAGAGAGAGAGAGAGAAAGAGAGAGACAGAGACAGAGACAGAGAGAAGCTGCAGGCTCTATCATGGCAAACACCAATAAAGGCTGAGAGAGTAGAAATTGGTGGAGAAAAGGCCCAGGGTCGTATGGGAGGCCTGGTCTTTTGAAACAATATGAGAGAGAGAGAGAGAGAGAAATTAGACTACTTGACACTGGAAAGAATCAAACAAAACACTGACCAAACTAGAATGCTATTTGGCCCTAAACAGAGAATATACAGTAGCAGAATACCTGACCACTGTGACAGACCCAAAATTAAGAAATCCTTGAATATGTACACTCGGAAAAAAATTGTCTATCTAGAACCTAAAAGGGTTCTTCAGCTGTTCCCATAGGAGAACCCTTTGAAGAACCCTTTTGGGCTCCAGGTAGATCCTTTTTGAGTTCCAAGTAGAACCCTTTCCACAGAGGAAACCCAAAAGAGTGCTACCTGGAACCAAAAAGGGTTCTGCCTCGAACCGAAAAGGGTTCTCCTATGGGGACGAATAACCCTTTTGGAACCCTGTACAGACTCAGTGAGCATAGCCGTGCTATTGAGAGAAGGCCGCCAGATGCGGATACAAGTTCCTCCCTATTGCCAATGATTTTCCGGGAACTCAAATATTATTTTCAGATTTCCCAAAACTTCTACGAAAAGCTTGGTGAGGAGAAGCCTTCTGTAAAAAAAGAAGAAAACATCCAGCCGGCTCCCACCCATCGACTGCCCGCAAAATGAGATGGAAACTGAGCTGCAATTCCTCACTTCCTGCCAAAGGTATAACCATATGAGAGACACATATTTCCCACAGATCACACAGACCCGCAAAGAACTTGAAAACAAATCAAGCATTGATAAACTCCCAGATCTGTTAGCCGAAATGCAGCAATTTGCAATCACAGCAGCAAGATTTGTGACCCACTGCCATGAAAACAGGGCGACCAGTGGAGCACAAACAACATTGTAAATTCAACCCAGATTAATCTGTTTACTTGTCTTCCCCTACGAATCGCACTACAACTATTCGCAAGAAGTTAAAAACAGTTAACTGTTAAAAGTTAAAAACACTGTACATAGCTGATAATATTACATTTCATCCTTTTGAGTGCAATGTTTCCTGTATATTTTAGTTGTTTGATGTTTTCCGTTTCTCCTCACTTCCCTTTATTGCTGATTTCACTTGCTTTGGCAATGTAAACATTTGTTTCCCATGCCAACAAAGCACAATTCAATTGAATTGAGAGAAAGAGAGAGAGATGGAGGGAGGGAGGGAGGGGGAGAAAATACACCTTAAATCTTGGCTGCCAAGTTATCAGAGACTACGTTGTGTACGTATTGTGATTTACAGGCGAAACATGCTACCCAGATTTGAAAAATAACTTCAGACAGATCCCTGTACATAAACTCCCCTATTCACAACCAGAGAGAGATGGGATGGACTTCACGGTTGCCAGAGTTTTTTGCTTTGTTTCAATGTATCTTGTTCTCTTTTTGTTTTGTTTCCTTATAGATCATTTCTGTACATGCTCATGTATGCACTGTAAATATAAACTATATACTACATTAAATGACGTATACAACCCATACACTTATCCACACACTCCCATATGCAAACATTCCCATACAAAACCAAGGTGTGTGTGTGTGCTGGCGTATATGTGCACACACACACACGTGCATACACACACACTACCCGACACCTGCATGCATGCT
Organism: Oncorhynchus kisutch; assembly: GCF_002021735.2. Lineage (NCBI taxonomy): Eukaryota > Metazoa > Chordata > Actinopteri > Salmoniformes > Salmonidae > Oncorhynchus > Oncorhynchus kisutch. The sequence goes on along the minus strand of NC_034181.2, from coordinate 44,567,713 downwards.
CACCAACACTCCATAGACGTTCCCATTGTACCTCATTGTACCTATTCAATGTTGCTACACGAATACACTGCATGATTTCATTGTACCAATATATATATATATATTCTTATTGTTTTGTTTACTTATCAAAGCAAAATCGTTTTTTAGATTATCACATTATTACCATTTGTATTCATTTTACTTCTATTATTTGTAAAAAAAAAGAAAAATATTTTTTTTTTTTTTTTATGTGTATATATATATACTTTTTTTCTTCTTTCTCTTATCGCCATTACTATTATAAATGTTTTATTCTTACTGTTGATATCATTATGTCACTTCACTTTAGCAACATTGGCCTTGTCATTCGTGCTAATAGAGCCTATCTGGATCTGAAATCTGAGAGGGGAGGAAGAGAGAAGCACAGCGAGCGACAGCGAGAGAGCGAGAGACTTTTGTAAGTGTAATGTTTACAGTAAATGTTTTATTGTTTATTGTCTACTTCACTTGCTTTGGCAATGTAAACATGTTTCCCATGCCAATAAAGCCCCTTGAATTGAATTGAGAGAGAAAGAAAGAGCCTATCTGAATCTGAAATCTGAGGGGAGAAAGAGAGAAGGACAGTGAGAAACAGAGAGAGAGAGAGAGAAAGAGAGAGACAATGAGAGAGGGGGGAGAGAGAGAGACAGAGAGAGAGAGAGACAGAGAGAGAGAGGGGGGAGAGAGAGAGAGAGAGAGAGACAGAGAGAGAGAGACAGAGAGAGAGAGACAGAGACAGAGAGAGACAGAGAGAGAGAGACAGAGAGAGAGAGACAGAGAGACAGAGAGAGAGAGACAGTGAGAGAGAGAGAGAGAGAGAGAGACATCACCGCCATATTTCTGCACCATGACAGCATGTGCTATAATTAACACCTCCACAACATCTGGTAAAGAGTTTTCCGGGCCAGTGGCTCAGCAGTGCCGGTCGGTCTTCCAGGGACGGCCCTACGGCCTCCAGCTTTTCCATTCCAGCTGAGCTGTACCCCGCTTGACTGAGCCCAGCCACCCGGTCACCCAACCCGGCAACAACTCAGAGACGGAACCTACCAAACGGTTCCAGGTTTCAAAACAAACGGGGTGGTGGTGGGAAATGGGTGACTAGGAGAGGTGATAGGTGCTGATGGAGGTGGTGGTATTGTTGGCACGGTCATCCTATCTTTGTCTCCAGACACTAGTCTACCCGGAGGGTGCAGTACCACCTCCAAACAGTAGGGGTCTCTACTGAAACACAGAGGGCCAGTATGCAAGATGAACAGCTCTTTACATAAAAAAAAAAAAGTTATATTATTTTCCAACTGCAATGAGAATAGCATGCAATTATGTTGCGGCATTGGTCAGACTGTCTGTACCTGTAATGATGTCTCAGTACGTAACACTTAAAAACACCCTGTCCCCACCACTCTGATCAGCAGCAGTACCATATTCTCTCCCTCTGTCCTGTCAAGGCTCACATAACCCAGCAGTGTCTGGCATGTTAATAACATCTTTTATCCATAACAAGCCACACAGCGCCTTAGAGAGGGCGACACACGGGTCATCTAATGGTGCCACAGCTGACAGACAAGATAACAGGGTTAGAGGTCAGAGGTCAGAAAAAGGCAAGGTAAGAGCTGAGGCCAGTCACACTGTTGCTGCACCAGGTCTTTAATAGCTGGTCCAAGGTCATCTTTTCTGTTCAGCACGTCTACTGGTGAAGGTAAGGCCTGCATGAGGAGAACCGGTCTGATATATGTTGTATAGGAAGAGAGTAATAGAAACGAAGAGATATATATATATATATATATATATATATATATATATATATATATAACCTCCCAGTAAATTATTGGGTGTAAAAAAAACGCCAACGTTTCGGCATCACCGTGCCTTATTCAGTTTAGTGTCACGAATGCTTGAACCAGGTTGTGTAGAGTAACCAGAGCGCCAGTGACCCTGAGGTGAAAATTACAGCGTGTAGAAACACAGTGTGTTCGTTTACCCATTATGGACAGGGCTGTGGTTTTGGTATAGAATACGAGAGGGATACTCACATTGAACCCATCACATGGAACTCATTTTATTTCATTAGGGAGTTTGTAATCAACTGAGTCTCCCCCCTCCTCTCTTTTTAGTCAATGTGAGTTGAGTTCAAGAGAGATTCCTCCAGTATTACCCTCATCCCAGGTTTTTGGAAAAACCACAGCCTTCCGGATGCTGACCCTTGGTGAAGCACAATGGTTTCATTTGACATGATCTTTAAAGCATTTAGTGGCCGGGTTGTTCTTTTCTTTTCCAGGCGAGTGAATGAGGAGGCCACAACTTTCTTTCTCTCTCTAAGCCCCCCCCCCCAGTGACAAAATGTGAAACACTGCTTTAAAACAAACAGGGACATGCCTTTGGGGATACATCAGTGTCTGTGTGTGTGTGCGTGTGTGTGTGTGCGGCCGTGAAAGAGAGCTTGGCTCGTGCACGCGCGTGTGTAGGTGTGTAACATGGGGGACAATCATTTTCATATCATATACACAATCACATCCCTTACAAAACTGTCCTTCTCCTAGTGCTATAGTGCTTTCTGGATGGCTGCAACTGCTGTGTGTGTGACTCCGCAGCAGATGTGTGACTCCGCAGCAGAGGGCTCATATTACTGCAAGGTGAAATTACTGTCTGTCTGTCTGTCTGTCTGTCTGTCTGTCTGTCTGTCTGTCTGTCTGTCTGTCTGTCTGTCTGTCTGTCTGTCTGTCTGTCTGTCTGTCTGTCTGTCTGTCTGTCTGTCTGTCTGTCTGTCTGTCTGTCTGTCTGTCTGTCTGTCTCTGTCTGTCTGTCTGTCAATGTGAAGATGGCAGCCGAGCCCAGGTGGGAGAAGCAGGATGATACACTCCTAGAGAATGGCCCCTATAACATATCACAGCTCCTCAACCATCCTGCACAGCACTGCTCAGACACTGACAAAGAGAGGAAAGGCGAGATGGAGGCACTGATATCACACGCCAAGAGCGGTGATTTTCTACAGAGGACGTCTTTTGTGCCAGCTATATACGGCATGTTCCTTCTGCGCAATGGTCTCGGATGTAAGTGAAAGGTGCTAATCTAAAACAATTACTCCCATTCTCCTGCCCACGCATCCCCCATATAGAATGTACACAGTGAGAGAGAGTGCGAGAGACTCCGTCCCAGGAGTTGATAATGAACTAACTTCCCATTTTTTAGGGGACTGTGTGTGAGTGGAGTGCAGTGCTGTGGCTCATCATGGGAATGGGGCTCAGTCAGCGGCTTTGGTTAATGGGAAGCATACCCGTGTGTTTGTTTACTGTGGCGGGGAGCGGAACCCCCCCCCCCCAATACCTCATCTGTTGTGGTTACAATCGTCAAACTGTAGAACAATGGAGGAAGAGAAAAGAGTAGGGGGGAGTAATAACATAATGGCAGCTCTGTCTGAACCCTCCTCTCTCATTGGAAGCACAGGTCACTAATAGTGAACCACACCAACCTGGTTCTGCAGGCACACAAAAGCGCACGTGCACAGACAGCCGGACAGACAGACAAAAACCCAGATGACCTGGTTTTGGCCTGGGCTCAGATCTCACAGTTGTCATAAGGCTGGGAGATTTTCCTTAACATGTGATCCGACCAGGGAAAACTCTGGGCCCAGGGTCGTTCCTGGTCAGGCCACTTTAGTCAGTTACAATTCCTGGTCTTGTACTCATCGGCTACAATACTGTTCAGAATGAGGAGAAGTGTAAATTGGCGTTGATATGGGGTGAATAATATACTGTGTTCACAAGAAGAGGGGACGTTTTTTTAATTCTATCAGATAAATACCACTCATTACAGTGTTAACTGGTTTTAATGTAGAAGCCAATTCGGGGAGTCCTCGAATAGGAATGGGCGGGGGGACGGGGGGGGGGGCTCTTCTGCATAGAGAGTTATTTGTATGTGAAGTGAATAGGTATATGCAATCTTTATTGCTTTAATTCAATTAAAACGTGCCTGGTGAAATAACATCGTTATTCATAGATCATATGGAGGCAAATAAATAATGAAATCCTTTTTTTTGTTTGTGTCTACAGATTTCTGTCAGGCAATGTCGCCATCTACAGGGAAATACTGTATATACAGAGCATTGAAGCAGGAGCGAAGCACCAAGGCTTTCACAAGCGCGACAAAGCTGCATGTGTGCACTGCTATGTGCGTACGTGGGTTTTACACTCAGTTTAACTTCCCCTTGTAAAAATACATGCATTTCTTGCTGTTAATTGTGACCCTGCTACAATAATGTCTGCAATGCCTGAAGCCTGTTCAAGTATTTCCTAACATTCAGGTAATACTAAAACTAGTACATTCACAGCTACATCCTGTAAAAAAAATTATTAAAAAAAAAGGACAATTAGTTATTCAAATTAGTTTCGCCTGTTGTTTTCATTGGTTTAACGGCTATCTGTTCCATATCCTGAACAATCTGCTGAACTGCGACCTCGTGAAAGATGAAGTCATATACGTTAAGAGAGGACAACATGTGGTCTCTTTATTGTGCATTCTGGAAGGTAGTCTGGAAATGCTCTTATTAAAATGAATCACTTCATTGTTCACGCTCGCACCACAATTCCGATGCAGCTTCTGCGTCACACGACTCTCCAACTACACCCCGGTGATTAAAACATGTCCACTTCTCCGTGACATTGCTTTGACACTGTTTAATTGGAATAGGAGATAAAAAACACAAAAAAAACACAATTAAATACATATAATACCAGGTAAGTGGCGTAGCCTTGCTCAAGGTGACAAGCTATTATTTCCTCCTATGCAAGAGGAAGAATTTGAGAGCGATTCTTGAAAGTTCAAGGCAATTGGCGTTTCTCATTTAGAAGCGTAATGGAAAGAATTTTCCCTCCGTGTCTGTTTCTTGTTTGCATTAACTTTGCGACTCTTTTCAGTCCTATTTCTACATCTAGAGAGACGGTGCCAACACAATGTGTCCACTCCCTAGTCCACATCTGTTAGCTTTATGTTCACTGGACTATGTCAACTTTTTATTTGATTTTATTATTTTACAAATACATATTTACAATAATGATGTCTTAGCACGTACACATTATATATATTTTTTACTACATAAATTTTTTTGTACGTGTTTTTTCTATAGTAAAGATGACAGTATATTCAGGATTAAATCCATATTGAAATGAGATAAATGAGATGATTGACAGAAATGTGTGTGAGATGTAAGCGCTTGCCATATGACCTAGAACGAGACAATTAAAGGGGCAGAACGGCGTAGGGATACTTAAACAGGGACACTCACCACGTCTTGCCTGGTGTCCTTCCCCGAAGCGACAAGGATATAGTTCCAGGCCAGCGGCAGCAGCAGAGCCAGAGGAATCATGTAGAGTTCAAAGTTCCACACCACGAGAACAAAGAGCTGCAGAGAGAGAGAGAGAGAGAGAAAGAGAAATAGAGAAACACTTGGGACTTAATGTAGCAGAGACCTGCATTGACCTCAAACTGCAAACACACATTCGCATAGCGCGCATAAACATAACACACAGACCCATACATTTGATAATATAGGTATGATAATCAAATAGAAGAAAGCCTTAAATAGACGGCTGTTGTGACAAAACAGGACCCCTGAACCCAGAGCTGGGACAGGGCCTACGAGGCCAACAGGGCCACCCTCCACCTTCATCGGAGGATGAGGAGGATAAGTATCGACCGTCACAACACTCCCTCTCCACGCCAATCATCCGTCATCCACAGGCCTGAGGTCACTCTCTGTTTCAAGCACAACTAGTCAACATGACCTTAACCCTCCGACCCTCAGCCCAGCACCTGACCTGCCACACCATGAGCCCCCTAACCCTGTCACCCCAACCCCACCCACCCCGAGATGCCCATAACCCTGTCACCCCAGCTCCAAATACCCCTATTCCACCTCCATAGTCATCTGTCCTGTCCCTCTCTATCCCCCATCTCTCATCCGAACAAATAAAATGCGTAACTCCAGAACTGAGTGCCCCAAAACCTGTATTCTGTTTTAGTATGGAGTCTTTTGCAACCCGAACATAAATGATCATGATCCTGTGAAAATGAAATGCTTGAAGGAGACATAATTCACAAACACAAAATCACTCATGTCAAATTGTTTTAGCGTGTGTTGACTGATTATTATTTATTTGGGTTGGGGGGAGGGGGGGGGGTGGATGGCACATTTTTGTGAAAGAATAGATAAAAACTGTTAAATTATTTCTCGAAACATTAAAAACATATTCCGACATATATCTATTTTTTGTTGGACATGATCAATGTAGAAAATACATAATAGCAATGTAAAAAACATTATACTAATCCAGGTGAAAATATTTTATACATATTCATATATTTTCCGACAATGCACATGAATCAAACTCAAGGATGCAAAATGGTCATTCATTATTATCTATAGAAAAAGACTTGAAATTGTGATGGGAGGACTACGCTTTGAAATGAATTGCATCTGTTGCAAATGCATTCACAATAGATTGTTACTGCCTTAATGGTAAACTTTCACTGACAATGAAAATGAGGTTTGAAACAGGAAACAGCCGATACATCGGGCTGTCTCACCTTGCGCGGTCAATTATGATATATACATGACAAAGCTATACGTTCGGCTGAATGAAATAATACAATACATTTCAATCAATGTATATCTCATAATCAGCGGGAAAGTGCTGGAGTTTACTGACGTTCTTTCAGTTCCTTGCAGCCTCTCGTGGAGCAGCTGATGTGTAGGTGGATACGTGGGGTACGTGTGAGTCCTCACCTTCTCTCCTCCTCCCGTAATTTACAGGCTATAGGAATAAAAGCTTCAACATCTTCCTTCCTGTTGACCTAAAAGGACATTGCACCTCTGTGTCCGTGCCCGGCCTCCCTCTATAAACCCCTGCCCTAACACATCTCTAGTACTGGGTTGGGCACTAGTGCACTAGTGGTCAAGTGTGTGGTACTGTGCTGGGCTCCCTCTCCATCCCCGCGGATCATTGGCCTATCCCTTACAGCCTCGGAACCCAACGCATACACACGCGCACACACACACACACACACACACACACACACACACACACACACACACACACACACACACACACACACACACACACACACACACACACACACACACACACACATCTCAAATGAATGTATAACTTACCACCACTAAGCTATAACAAAATTACAAAAGCCACATAAAACTCCCAATCTCTTAAACAACTAAAAAGTTGACAAGAACCCCCCCACAACCACAAATCATGCACTCATACAAATGTAACCAGTTAAGATATTTGTGTACACAAACAAAACAAAGACATAAATAAAACATTACAAATGAATTGGCCCGGACATTAGCATATTGCTCAGAGCCAAATCTCTCCGTCCACAGTGCAGTACTACCATGGTGGCCAGCCTATTTCTGTCTCTTTCCTTTTCTTTAATAAAGGTCTGTTTAGGGAATTGGAGGAATACTCTTCAATAATTCAGGAGTGCTTAGCAACCTCCAGTACCTGTCCTCCTACTTCCACATCCTTCCGCAAGCCGCCACAAATACTGTCTGTGTGTGGGCTCAGCATTATCTAGTGTTCTTTCTCTAGCACTCCCACTCCAGTCTAATGTCAGAACACAAACGGAACCGCTCTCACTAATCTACTGTTACTGTACTGCACAGTCCCACCGCAGTGTCCACGCAGAAGAAATAAAGATTCACAGGGTTTTAACACTGAAGCAGCGAAACCACATCACCCTGAACACACTTGCGTTTTTGAGCAAAATAGGAAAAAAGCGATTTCTCCAAACAAATGCAATTCAGTTCTCTTATGCCTATTAATGTTTTACACCTAAATATAACTTCACACATACAGTGTATAAATACATCTTAACCAACCTAGTTGTTCCCTGTCTATTATACGTTATGCGTTCTCATACGAAGGCGTGATATTTTTGAAGTGTTTCTGAGAGGACTGCAGCTCCCCCCTCCTCTGCAGTGTCTGGCTGGTGTGTGGTGTGTCTGTCCGTCTCGTTTCCCTGCGCCTGGGGTTATTTAACCTGTCGCCCACCTCATCCCTCCCCGTTTGGTTATTCTAGCTCTGGGCGAGGCTGTGACTGACAGCTGGAGGAACCCGACACCCCGGCCCCATCAGAGGCCAAGCCTGCCCCGTCTCACAGCCCCTCGGCTGGGGAGAGGAGCCCGCAGCGCCGGGACCTTTCCCCAGGACCAGGAGACCACATCCCCCACATTGCTACCCCACCGAGAGGCTTTCTGCCTGGGGAGGAAGGAGAGAGTGTCAGCCGTGGAGGTCTGTGACTGGAGAAAGAGCAAAACACATTGAGATAAAAAGGTAGAGGGGAGGAGGGAAAAAGCTGTTTACAGTATGTGCTTTGCTTTGTGTGTGTGTGTGTGTGTGTGTCTGTGTGTGTGTATGTATGTGTGTGTGTGTGTGTGTGTGTGTGTATGTGTGTGTATGTGTGTGTGTATGTGTGTGGATGTGTGTGTGTGTGTGTGTGTGTGTGCACCCAGGAATTGTCAGAGCTCCCCACACACAGCTCACAGGCTGGTGTTACGGAGCTGCAGCGCTAGCCTTGGAGACACGGCTTTGCTCCATCCCCGCATCAACTTCTGTTACGTTATCCTCCTGATTCTGAGAACTCATCGAAAGTCTCGTGGTGCGAGACTGTATTGGTGTGTGCGCGTGGGTGCACATGCATGTTTGCATTACACAAACTCCCTCGAATTAGGTCCCGGGAGTATTAGATAGAAGGAGAATACAATGCAAATGATCACTTCCTATTTGTCGCACACTGAAACAAGAGCGATTCACTGTTCTTCTTCTGGCAAACAGCCTCAACACGGCATGAGTGTACAATGTTATTAACTCATTAGGATTTACGCTAGCAGAGGATGTTATGTAGATAAAATAATAATAATAATAAAAAACATTTTCTTATGTCAAAGAATGTCAAATTGGAAACAGAATGAGAAGCATCAAAAGTGAACATAGACGTATTCAACTCAGAGGATCATACACAACCGTGCCGAGCTCAGGCCGCTTAATAGACGTGCAGTTTGTTTCCAAATCACAGCAACAATTAGAAAAACTCTTCTAGGTACCTCCGTTGATTTTTTCTTCTCCAATACGAGAATATAGATATTCTAATGATCTAAAATGGGAAATAGTACATGTGCGTTTATTTATACCAGGCAAACGTTTTATGGCATATTATGTGACATGAACCCCCCCCCCCCCAAAAAAAATAAACATTTGATTATTTCTTCAAACTAATAAACAGCAAAAACAACAGATAATCATGTTAAACTCTAAGTGATTATTTTGTTAACATGTAGTAAATACACAATCATTTAACTTTCAATAGAATGAATAACATCCCTGCCTTTATGAAGCATTCCCTTATCAAAAGCGCACACGGCACAGACTTAGGAAACACAATCCGATTCGGGAACAGATGAGTGTTTCATTCATCTACTAAACTTTGATGAAGGTAGAGGATTTGGGCTTTATGGTTTTTGGCATTATGTGGTTTACTGAACACCACTCTGGTGCTCGGCTTTACGGCTTGGATAGGAAGTGCTTTGGCGTACATGGAGCGTGTACTAGTCTTACTCCTCTCCTCCACAAGTCGACTGGAGTTTTGAATTTCAGAGTTAAGTTGGCTTTATCTTTATTACACGGACATCGACTCCAGATACTAGCCGGCCGCTGCCAGACAGCAAATAGAACAAGTCATGTTTGACTGGAAGCCTGTCTTACTTCGTTGGACAGGACAGTCCCATTCTGTGGTGCTAGATTGCCCCCTGCTGGTGAGACAAGTAACTAGAGCTGTTTCGCATTTGATAAGGAGCAGTTGGACATGACATCTGAAACGTGGAGCCAGATATGACCAGGTACTACACTCAATCTGTAATAGAAAATGAACTAAAGACACCCACAAATGGTTCTGTCCTGTAACGGCGTCCATGAATGAGAATAAAACAGAGATAATTATCTTCAGATGTGCTTCTGTCTGTCTTTAACAATCACACCCCAGACTCCACAGTGTCCTCTGGCTCAACCTGCCATTGTATTTCACTCTCCCTCATTTTTCCAATCAGAGAGGTAGTAAAAATGTTATAGTTTATCTATTCCAAGCTGTCCATTGCTCTGTGGCAAAAACAAAATCCTGCTGTTAAAAGTTAGCAAGCTTTCTCAAGTGGAGTCAAGAGAGGAGAGGTGTGTGTTTGTGTGTGTGTCGTGTGTGTGTGCGTGCGTGCCTCTCTCTGTGTGTGTGTGTGTGCCTCTCTCTCTCTGTGTGTGTGTGTGTGTGCCTCTCTCTCTCTGTGTGTGTGTGTGTGTGTGTGTGCCTCTCTCTCTCTGTGTGTGTGTGTGTGTGTGTGTGTGTGTGTGTGTGTGTGTGTGTGTGTGTGTGTGTGTGTGTGCCAGTGCCATAGGTTTTTCTATTTTTTATTTTATTTCAGCCGGGTGAATTTTTATCTCAATGCAAAGCAGGTGATAGGTGCTCCAGTTTCCAGCAGAAGTAACTTCCTTGTCTGGGCTCTCCCACAGATAAGAGTCCTACTTCGCCCCAAATAAAAGGCCCTGGTATCATTTCTCCTGTCTTCCACACAACCCCCGTCTCCTGCCCTTCTCACCCTTCCTGGGCCTCACAAAGCCGCCTTTATTTGCTCCCAATTCAAGGCTCAATTGCGGATAAAGTTACGGCAAATTTGTTTGGAGGAAGAGTTGCTGAGGCCTGCGGTCCCTGGAGCAATAACAGCCTTGTCTTTCAGGGGCCCCGGGGAGAGTTGGCATGACTCACCAAACAGAACCCAACACCACCGAGCCTGACAATGGCCCCAGCTCACATGCAGGGAGGGAAGGAAGGGGGGATGAGAGTGGTGGAGCGAGGGAGAGAGAGGGAGGGGATGGGGGGGGGGGGGGCTCAGCTTGCAGGTGTTCAGGTAGAGAGGAAGCAGACGCTTAACCCCCCTCCTCTCCCACACACACACACACCACCCGTGGTGCGGGACGGGAGGTAACTCCAGCTCTGCCCATTGTGCCAACGCCGTGGGCACTGCTGCCACAGTGGCTGGTTCTCTGTCTGGGTTGTGTGGTGTGTGAGGCTCACTTACCACACACACACGACTCTAATCGCAGTTGGCGCTAATGGCTGAGGCGCACATGTGGCTGGATGGACAGATACGGGGAGAAGGAAAGCAGGAGAACAAACTAGAGAGAGGAAGAGAGGATTTGTACCTGTTAGCCCACCAGACTGGATCTGTCTGGACACTAATCTGAGACAGAAAGGCATTACATTACTGCTGTGTGTGTGTGTGTGTGTGTGTGTGTGTGTGTGTGTGTGTGTGTGTGTGTGGTCAGAATAAGCAGTATTACAACAAATGGGTTGCTCCAACAATATCTATTACAACTACCACTACACAGTCACACACACACACACACTTCACTAACGTACCACCTTGGCCAGACGGGCCCCCTATAAAAACCCACTTAGAGAGATGAGTGAAGTGATTAAGAGGCCTCTCAAAGCGAGGGAAGGGAGAAGGAGGCACTACCTGTGTGGAGGAGAGGACCTGACAGTACAAGTATACACTGTGGCGTTGCTTAAGGGTCCTCTCCAAACTCCCAATTACAGCCCACGGCCATGTCCACTTTGACACGAGGCGCAGGAAGGACAGAGAGAAAGTGAGAGAGAGAGAGACAAAGAGAGAGAGAGACAAAGAGAGAGAGACAAAGAGAGAGAGAGAGACAGAGCTAGAGAGAGAGAGGCACAGAGAGCGAGAGAGAGAGTTAGAGAGAGACAAAGAGAGACAAAGAGAGAGAGAGAGGCACAGAGAGCGCGAGAGAGAGAGAGAGAGAGTGAGAGAGACACAGAGAGCTAGAGAGAGAGTGAGAGAGACAAAGAGAGAGAGACACACAGAGAGCGAGAGAGAGAGAGAGAGAGAGAGAGAGAGAGAA
>NC_034181.2:44545720-44553220 GCF_002021735.2 Oncorhynchus kisutch | reverse complement strand
ATATAGATGACGCTTGTCTAAAAACAGGAGAGGAGGAATCGTGTAAAGCAATCTTGCAGCTGTCTGATAATAGGCTGGCTTAAAACCATGGGATTGGTCCAATAAAACGAAAAACAGGCCACAGGTGACTGATAACGAACAAGATTGTATCTTAGACGTTTGCGAAAATCCCCCGACCCTGACGCTTGGGAAATACTTGGCAGAGGTACATTTTCTCGGAGAACTCCTTTGGAACTCGAACGCTACGTCAGCGTCTGTCATCACATCTCAATGAGCTTTCCTGCCTAAGTCCGCAACTGTCTTTCCTACGCGTTGCCTTTGCTACCGCTCTAAGTGTTACCATTTTCTATGGCCTTGTCAGCCCTGGGTATTAGTTGCTCATGACATGTCATCGTCAATAGGTCAATAAAACCATCGCATGTTAACTATTAGTTCGATTCCCCAACAATGTCCCTCGGTATGTGGTAGTGACTATCGAATTATTAAAAGATATATAAAAACACATTTACTATGAAAAATCCACTTCTAACACGACCAAGCAGAATGAAGTATTCAACCACGCCGTGGGTCAAAACGTCTTCAGGCCATAATAACGTCAATAAAACATGTTTTAGGCAATATTGCCTAGTAATGTCGCTGCCAATGTAATGGGGTATGAGATACTGGAGCCAAAAAAAACACAATACATTTCGTTTCTCAGACCCCATCACGTCACCCAGCCTAGTGTTGGGTCAAGTATTGGCACAATAACGTTAACGAAATGCTGAGCGTACAAGGAAACCCAATCGCTAAAATCAAGTCAAGTTCACTGAGGCGGTGTCTTTTTAAAGCTAGCTCATCAAATGGAGTTAAATCATAGTAATAGTGTTCACGGCCTGTGATGATTTCACATCCCTAGGGAGTCCATGCAGGCATCTGGCCAGCGAGGGAGAAAGCATCGCAGTCCCATTCCGCTGTGTTCCAATCACGGAATGCCATAACGACATGACAGAATAGAAGTCAGCCAATCAGGTCACATCCAGGAAGTAGTCCCCGAAGAGGGAATATCTATTCTGATGTGTCTTTAAGAGGATTCGGGGATGTTTAAGGGGGAATTGTGCTTTTTACACCACCGCCTAATCCATTATTCAACGGAGAGTAGTGGTGAACTGAGAATGACTGTGTGTCTACGGTGTCCTGTTGGGGACATCCATCCCCTGCAGACAACAGCACTCTGAGTCACCCGCATCCCCGCATGGTCTCACGCGGCCACGCTTTGATCACGCAACTGTAACTAGCAGCAGAAAGACTACTCTAAAGTCTCTCTCTACTGTGTTTGCTCCGCGCATTTCGTTGCAACCAACGTGAGTACTAATATTTAGGGCCAGGAGTTTTTCCCATGATCACATGACTGGACCAAGAAAAACCCTGGACCCTAGTTATAGGCTATAACTACGATGCGTAGTTTCTCCTGCTTAGGTCCCGGCTCTGGTAATATCCTGCATTCCAGATATTAACCGTCTAATTATAATGTCTTATAATGTCTGTATTTAACTGCCAACTTTTGGGGTTTGTGTGTGTAAGGACAGGCAGCGGGCCACAGCGGGGACTAGCCCAACACAAAAGAGCCCTCACCGGGGCAATCTCTCTAAAGCAATCGATGACATCATCATTCAGAGACGTTGACATGGGGCATCTCTACGAGTCAGAGGTGAAGTGCAGATGAACATAGAGACGCGCAAACAGGGAGGGTGGGGAGGAGCACACAGGGGAAAGTGCAGAGTGGGCATCTTTTGGCACCGGGAGAGAGAAGGAGAGCGAGAGGGAAGAGGAGGGGAGAGAGACAAAAGGGTATAAGAGTGGGTGACTGCTCAGCCCAAACGGCGTTTATGTGACACGTCTGATGTGGGCAAGCCCCCACGATTCAGCCCTTTGTGGGGCCGCCACATTGAGCGGCGTGACAATGAAGTGCAAATCAGCAGTGGCACAGAGGGCCAACTAAGGATGGCCAATCTACTTATACACCCCCAGAGCTGACAGCTTGACATTTCTATTCACCACTCACAGTAAAGGAGAGAGCCGGGGGGGCGGGAGGGGGGGGAGGGACGTTTTTCTCTCCCTCCTGCCCACACTGTTGTGGCCTCACAAGATGCCACTCATGACCGGTTGGGTTTTGTTAACATTTGTAATATAATGGAGGACGGTGGTAGACGCCGAGCTAAACGGGCCAGCAGGTTAGAGGGCGTTGGTGTTGACCTACCTGTTTGGAAACTCTGGGTTCATCCTCAATGTATTTCTGTTCGATGGGTATTAAAGTCCTGAGACCGGCCTTCACCTGGTGTGGGGATAATAGACATATAATCAACACACAGCCAATTATCAGGACATTATCACAATAACACAATATGGTCCTATATCTACTGGGATCGTTCACAAAATGGCATAGACAGATTTCTGAAATGACTGTGTTAAATGCATTACATGTATGTTGTTGTGAGTCACGGCAGTACATATGCCCTGTGTCACGGGCTATAGCGAGAGCTCTCTCCATCGCACACAGAACTAAGATGGCCGCCGGCAGGACACACACAGTGAGAATAAATGGGCGAACAAAGGCAGCTGAGTGGGAGTGTTCGATAATTCAACTGAAAATGAGGACGGGGGACAAGGGACGGCAGGGGAGGCAGGACAAACAGCATAAAGACGACAATTCTGGAGCGGGGAGGGAGTGTGTGTGTGTGTGGGGGGGGGGGGGCATAGTAGGAAAAAAAGGGGAGGAGAAGGAAAAAAGAAAGACTTACAGCATTAAAAATCACGTCTATTTCGAGAAAGATGACCCCTTTTGTTGGCCCTGTCAGCTCCTTGCTTTTCAAGGCGTAGGCTTTCCGTTCACCATTTTGAATCTGCGGGAGAGGGACATGACAGCCGTCTGTCTGGCAATACCCGGCTGAATACACTCCCTGGGCCACCTTTGAACCCCAGCTGCTGCATCTGACAGAGAGCCCAAAACAACTGTGGCAACTCTGACAAGTACCTGTTCATTACCACCACAGCACTGTCAGGGAGAAATTAACTATCCTGGGGAATCAGCCCAACATTACCACATTCACATTCTCTCTCTCTCTCTCTCTCTCGCTCTCTCTCTCTCTCTGTCTCTCTCTGTCTCTCTCTCTCTCAATGATAACACAGTCTCATCCACAGTTGCAAAAGAAACGTTGTGTTTGTCTCAACAGTATTTCCCCAAGGGGGAGTCGATAGAGATAGCAGATACATTTCATCAGGAGGACTCACGTTTAGTAAAGGGATGGCCACTTTCCCCAGGAAGTCTGCACTCCTGTCTCGGTCCTCGTCGTACACCGTCACTTCCAACACTGAGTGGATGTCCTTCACGTTGCTGCTCGCCACAGAACAACAATTAAACCACTACAATCAGACACCTGCCCACACCGCTCATAGCACGATGTAACTACAGTCCTCTATGACCTGTGTGCTCAACTAAAGAGTATGTGAGTTGTAGGAGGAAGGGTTATCACGGTTTGCGAAATGTCATCTTTGAAAAGTAGGCTAGCGAGGATGCTGATGGAAAGAAAGGAGGTTAGTCTGAAAGAGAGAGAGAGAGAGAGAGAGAGCAGATAGGCGCAGCATTGCGCAAAGGACGACTCAATGACCCAGCTTTCCACGGGATTTCGCTAGTCTATTTCCCCATGAAGAAGATTTTGAATAAATAATATGGATTTGAAATCAACATGTGTACATAGTCATGTCTTTAGAATCCAATTCAAACTATGGCATGTCAATCAAAAAAAGACATTGATAGGCGGAAAGATTAAAGCAGGGAACGAAACGTAGACGTCAGAGTTTCAATCTCCGCGGTTTACTAGCATTAGCTATGTTTTGTATGAGACGTATCGATGTATGAATGTAGGAATCATCAATAATACTGTCAAATAAATAGATGGGAGATGGGGAGGGAGGACGCGGGCGGGCGGATGGAGACTGAGAAGTGGAATGGGTTGGGGTTATCTTTGGATGCAACTCTTTAATTGTTTTTGTACCTGTTACCCCCCCCCCCCCTCCCCTAAAAAAAAAGAAAAGACAAAACAAAATATAAAGTTGATATTTTTTTTTTTCATCAAAATATATTTTTATGACATACAGAAGGCTAAGTGCATTACACGGTGCAATGTTTGGCTAGTTGAATGAAAACACATTGGAAATGGCAGTGTTTGATTCTATTATTCAATCAAGATGTTTTAGAAAATGTGCTTAATCCACACAACGATAAATCGAGATATCTGCAGAAATGTGAGAATTCGCCATTAAAAATGGGCATTGTCATGTGCATTCCACAATAACATTTCCACTGTAACACTTACATTTTTACAACATCCTATTGCAAATGTAAACACATGGCTTAATTGGAAACAAAGATAACTGGGAGTGTGAACATGTTTTTAAAATGAGGCTGTTTAGATTTTTTTTTTTTGTAAATGTAATAACTATAATTGCTTTGTTACAATCGTCGCTTGTATTAAAGTTATGATAACAATACAATTGAGGCATATGGTTATCCATCAATGTATTTAAAACGTATTGTAATACTTAAAATAACATAGATTTATTTTCTTATTTTATTAGGTATAGGTGTAACACAATTGACCCAACAGTACATTTAAGAACAAACAGAATTTGATTTGTGTGTGTGCATCAAGTAGCGGCATGTGTCGGAGAGCGATAGAATCAGAGAATGACAAATAGAGAGACCACCCAGTATGAGATCATGAGTGGGTACGTCTGTGGCAACATGGGGTGCAGAAGTGCACTCACAAGGTGAAGACCTTGTTCCATTCGGGGTTGAGGTTCTTGTAGACGGTGTGTGTCTGTAGCCGATCATTACTCAGCTCCACCACACAGAAGGGGTCACTCTTGCCTGCGAGGGGGAGACAGAACGAGATAGAGAGAGAGAGACATGTCGATAAAAAGAGGAGTTGTATTAGCTTTATCTCTGTCTGGTTTACTCCTGTCTAATCCAGTGTCGGCTGGCCTACGGAGCCTACGGAGGAAGCAGCGCTGGTGGTTAGCAGTAGCGCTTAGCTTTCTACCTGATAAAGAGGCGCAGGGAAACAGCCAGGAGCTGATCAGAGAATTACCAGCCACATAGCCCTCCTGCTCTTCCCCACCCTTCCTCCTCCTCACCCTCCTCACCGCATGACAGCTCCAGCCACCATTTATAACCCAGAGTAACAATGTGATACATTTATTTTACCCCATGCTATACTAAATCACCGGCCCTGCTACAAGGATCCTAGCGCTCGGACACTGATAAGCACTACGGAAACTCTGCCTGGGGCAATGGAGAGAGAGAGAGAGAGAGAGAGGGAGAGAGAGAGAGAGAGAGAGAGAAGACATCTTGTCTGACAGGGATGAGACTGAGAAGAGGCAGGAAGGGGGAGAGGAGCTAGGGAGTTTAGTAAGAGACGGACGAGACAGCGCAAGAGGAACACACTGATGTCATTTCACTAATCACAGAAAGATTGACGTTATCTACACATGATCTACGCAATGTGTTATCCCTTATAATACTGGCTCTGCTATTTCGGACAGACATTATATTGTATACTAAGCCAAATCATGTGATGGCAGCGTGTTTAAGAAAGACTATCAAAATAAAGAGAGTCACACACTCCATATATAAACTCCCAGCAATTTCATGGGTATTTACCAACGTTTCGGCATCACTGTGCCTTCCTCGGGGTAATGTCAAGAACACTTGGACCAGGTTATGTAGACAAAACAGTGCAATTTAGTGCAACCAACGACAACAGTGAGGGGTGTGTCATAATGATAAGTCAATTCAAATGAATTTGTGAATCTGTTCGAAAACAAAAGATGTAAACAAATAAATAGTTTATGGAATATTAAATATATTACGCTATTGTTATCATATAGAAACTAAATGGAATACCTCATATTAGCATCAACATACATTATTGTTTACTTCAAATCCACATAATTCTTTTGTATTTCATTTCACATTTGCTACATGTAATCTTTGGGTTCAACCTTAATGTATAATGAGCATCATGAACAGGGGGAACACGTTAGGTGTACACTAACAAGCTGTAGAAAGAATATATACATTTGTTCATAAAACAAAGATTTGTTCATAAGAAGGGCCCGAGATCAAAGTCCATATTCAGACCACTAGGGGTCAATGTTTTCAGAGAGGACATCCAGTAAGCCTCCTTTTGTCGAAGTAGGATCTCCATGTTACCTTCCTCTCCTTGGTAGAGCAGCACGCTCGACGCCTGTGTATTTGAGGGAGGACATGGGATGGTTAGCCCCGACAAAGTGAGCTGCTACTGGATAGTCTGTGTTCTTACACCTGACTGAGCTGACTGTTCAAAGAAGAAAGACAGGCTGACGTAATCCCCCATTCAATGAGTAGCATGACGCCAAGACACCATGGAGATGATAGCCGTGCGGGAGATACATCCTCAGCCGCATGAACAAAAGTCACATTTGGCAGAATATTTTGTCTTACGTAATTCTCCAAAGTTTTGGAGTTGAAAGAAAAACACACAATTTGATAGCCATGAAATAGAGACGTATTGGTTGGACACTTCTCCAGAGAGTAGCATACTGTACTAATCTCAGCCAATGTCCTACATATTCTGTGTTTGTGTATGGAAATACATGTTACTGTTTCTTTGTAAAGGACTGCCCCCCCCCCCCCGACAAACTCTTAATTCCAGCTTTGATCTATACTTTTACCAGAACTGTTGGGAACACTTTTGCTGTTTGTTCAAGAAGATCACTCTTAAAAGCTAGGTCAGGGAGAGAGAAACATATCCCATTCAAATTCCCCAAGAGCGTAACGTGAAATAAAATCACTTCCAAGAGTGTGCGGGTTGCTTTTAATAATTAAGTTAATAACAGAACAAAATGGGGTTGAAGGCGAGGCTGAATTTTGGGTTCACGCATCAATTCCCCATTGAGGCGGCGCGTCGGGGACAGGCTCCATTGATTCCTGTGAGTTTCTTCCAATGTTGTGACAAGGGCAGAACATTTCGTTGGAGAGCTAAACAAATGTCACGGTGATCAATGCGGAGCCGTAGGTGTGGCCTCCCGCATCTATTTGTGGCACGTATTGATCTGCCGATACGCTTCAAGTTGATATCGACACTCAACTTAATTCCCTATCACAATAATTCCCTATCAGTTATTCGAGTGGGTTCACCCTTTTCACATGCTCTATACTTTGTTCAAGTAATGAATATTGTGAATTTCCATATGCAATTCAGAAAACACTGGGGAGTGTTGAGTATAAAGTTCTGCTGTTTTATGTTTTTGGGGGATTCCTTTTCTAAATTCTGAACAATATATTACATCTTCCTAAATTACTGCACCAACAACCAGTTGTTCATGCTATTTGTGTGGTCACTAGAATATACAAGATATTACTCTCGAATGAGCTGCAATTAACCGAAATCAAAT
Organism: Oncorhynchus kisutch; assembly: GCF_002021735.2. Lineage (NCBI taxonomy): Eukaryota > Metazoa > Chordata > Actinopteri > Salmoniformes > Salmonidae > Oncorhynchus > Oncorhynchus kisutch. The sequence goes on along the minus strand of NC_034181.2, from coordinate 44,545,744 downwards.
CACTGAAAACGATTGAAATGTTTT